>NC_057396.1:40402240-40687240 GCF_019320065.1 Cervus canadensis | reverse complement strand
TGTGTGTGTGTGTGCTCAAAACAACACAGCATCCTCCCCTTGCCTATCCTCTCTAGCATCCCTCCTCAATGCTTTCACAGGATCGCCACTCCCATCCATGCTGGTCGTTCCAGCTTCTTCCTGTTCTTTGAGCCCAGGAAGTGCTTCAGCCTCCTCTACACTGCTGTGTGGGCTGTCCCCACTGTCTGCACTGCCTTTCCTCTCCTACTGTCTCCAGCTTGGCTGAGTCTTGGCCTCCACGGCTAAATTGTGTCATGTCCTCCAACCTTTTCTGTCTTCCTTCCATCATTAGTCTCACCACTGGGCCCTGAAATCTTCTGCCTACCTCTCTGTGTGTCTCCCTTCTCCCATCCAGTCACAGAGCCAGGCACTGAGCAGACACTCGGTGGGTTTCTTTCATTTGTTCATTTCTCGAGCCCTCATGAGCAAGATCGGAGAGGCCATACAGAGAGAGGTTAAGAGTGTGGCCATCTGAGTTCAAGTCCAACTCTGTTACTTATTAGCAGTGTGACCTGTGTGTCTTTGAACAAATTGCTTCACCTTTCTGGGCTTCTGCTGAAGCAACTTAACAAGCACGCAGCGTTGTGAGAAGTGCATGAGTTGATGGTGTCAGAAAACATTTTCCACATCACACAGGCTACTACTCTTATGATGGGTCTCTGACGTGAGTTTGCTCACCAAGAACTGTGCTGGGGGACAGCTGCTTCTTTCCTGGTGTGTTGGGCCATGAGAACTCAGAGGAGGGTTTACCAAAGGGATTGGTGGGGGGCTTATCAGGCATCAGCATCAGACACTCAGCTGAAGGGTGGAGTAAGGTCCAGGGCTCGGAGGTTGGATGTCCAGCCCCAGCCATCCCTCCTGCCTTCCAGGGATGCGTTTACTCAGGGGGAAGGAGGCATGCTCGTCTACTCTGGGAGACCACTAGCCCTGCCTGGAAGCAGCCCCTCAGTCCCTATGCCCCCCCAAGGGAGGGCAGAACAGGACCCAAGCCAAGGACAAGAGGTTCACAGAGTGAGAACTGGTCAGGGCCTTAGCAAGATGGGGCTTACTCCAGAGAGCATGGCCTCCATCAGGAGATTGGGGTTTGCATCCTGAAGAGGACTTTTCATCTCTGCATGCCTTGGGTGAGTCAAAAACATGGCCCTTGCCATTCCTGGTGGCTGAAGACTGAGAGGGACAGTGTCCAAGGAAGTGCATTGCCAGCCTCATGGCATCAGGCTGGAAGTCAGCCTCACTGTCTCCCAAGGACCTCTAGAGTTCTTACTCTCTTTCTCTCCAAACCCACATCCAATTAAATTCACAGCCTGTTGGTCATACCTTCAAAATACGTGCAGAATGCAGCTGTTCCTCACCACCCTCACCCTAATCCAAGACTCTGTTATCCCTTGCCTGGATCATTGCCATAGTCTTCTGGCGATCTTCCTGCTTGTCCCTCCTACAGACCACCTCCCCCTCAGCTGCCAGTAATCTTCAGGGGTGGGAGGTGGGAGGGAGGTGAAAGAGGGCGAGGACACAGGTATACCTATGGCTGACTCATGTTGGGGTATGACAGAGGCCAACAGAATATTGTGAAGCAATTTCCCTTCAATTAAAAATAAATCTGGGAAAACAAACGAACATCAGATCATGTCATTCCTTAGTGGCGTCTCAGAGTGAAACTTTCAGTCCCTCGAGGCCCTGTGTGATCTGCCCGTTCTTCCTCCTCCTTCATCTACACCTGCACCCTCCCTCTTGCTCTCTTACTATTTCCACACATGAGTCGCCTCACTGTTCCCAAACTTGCCAAGATTCCTCATATCCCAGGCCACTGGGCTCTCTGTGCCCTCTGCCTAGAAGGTTCTCCCCCGATGTGTCCATTTATTCCTCCATCCATCTCTTTGACCAGATCTCTGCCCACATGTCACCTTATCCACGAGCCTTCCTTCCTGGTTACCGTCTTCCTCCCATGCTATGTGTATTTGTGGTACTTATTATTTATAGGACTTATGGTTACAGTATTGTATAATATTATTACAAATACTGTATAGTAGTAGTGTGTGTGTGTATTTGTCTCTCCCATCACGTGTAAACTCCATGGGAGGAGCTATATTTTATCACTGATGCATCTCCAGCCAATTGCACAATGTTCGACATGCAGTAGATACTTGGTAAACACCTGTTGGTTACACTGAATGTGGACACCAGAGATCAGTGAGGCAAGCTCCCAGGGGTGTCAGAACAGGAGAAGGCAGAAAGGATCTGAGCCAGGCTGGTTTGTGAGGGGTCTTTCCCGTAGACCCAAGGCTTTGTTCATACAAAATCTGGGGATTGGCATCGGGTTGCTGTCCAGATGTCTCCTGGCCAGGCCCAAGGGGCTCCTGGCTGGAGACGCCTTCACTCAGACATGGTTCCCACCTGCTGCGAGGGAAGGAGGCATATGCTCAGGACTTCAGCTCTTTCTGTGAGCTGCGGGATGAGGACTGGATGCCAGCAGGACCCCTGGAGAATCTGGAATGGTTCAGGTGGCTGATGGCAGACGAGAGCAGAGGTCTGGCATCCCACTGAAGTACACAGTCCCTGGTTTGGGCATGGGTCTTGGCTTGGCCACTCACTCACCCTATGACTCTGGACAAGAACAGCCCACTCTGGGCCTCAGCCTGCCTATCTCTAAAATGGAACTCCGTAAGCTCCAATGCTAACTTTGACTGTGATCTGCCTTCCCGATGAGGAAACTGAGGAGCAGAGAGGTTCAGCGACTGGCCTGAGGTCACACAGCAGCATTTGTCCCAGCGCTGGCCCCAGTCCCTTCACTCCCACCTTTCCGCCCCCTGCCCTGCTGTGTTCAAACTCTGACTTAGAGAACTGGTCTTCTCTTCTCATCTTGGGACTTGTTTCACAATTAGGCTTTGAGCCCCTCAGGGCAGGAACCACATCTGGTTCCTGCTTCTCCCAGTTCTTCAGGATTAGCCAACCAGCAGGTTCTGGAGGAAGGCTTGGCAAGTGAAAGAAGAAGCTGGGTTGCCCAAGGGAAATGGCAGCAAAGCCAGGATCCCCACCAGGTCTTAATGGTTCCCCAGAGCCTGCTGATGCTAGGATTTGAGTCATTCATTCACTCATTTGCTCACCCAAACAATAACTGCCAATCACCTGGTATGTGCCACTTACCACCAGAGTGCTAGGAATACAGCAGTGACCAAGCCAGACAAGGTCCCTGCCCTCAGGAGCTGATGTTCCAGTGGGAACCAAATCCAGACAGAGCAGTTTGAGATCAGGATAAGACCTTTGAAGGAAACAAAACAGGAGGTAGACAGCAACTGGGGTGGAGCTGGTTTCGATCAGGCAGTCAGGGTAGGCGTTCTCTGAGGAGCTGAGACCTGCAGTATGAGAGGGAAAATCCCACCGGCAGAACGAAGAGCAAGTACAAAGGTCCTGAGGCAGGGAAGATCTTTCAGCATGTGTGAGGAACAGACAGAAGGCCTGTGAGGGACAGCTGGGCCCGATGAGCTGGAGAGGTAGGCAGGGGCTAGATCACGCTCTGGTAAAGAGTTTGCAGGCTTCCCAGGTGGTGTTAGTGGTAAAGAACCTGCCTGCCAATGCAGGAGAGATAAGAGATGTGGTTAGATCCCTGAGTCAGAAGATTCCCTGGAGGAGGGCATGGTCACCCATTCCAGTATTCTTGCCTGAGAAATCCCATGGACAGAGGAGCAAGTCCATGGGGTCACAAAGAGTTGGACATGACTGAAGCGACTTAGCATGCATGCAAGGAGTTTGCGTTATACTTGGAGTCGGGAAGTCCCTGAGAGGGGAAAGGGGATCAGGAAAGATTAAAATACATAATTGACGTTTCTAAAGCATCTTGCTAACTCTAGAACTTCTTGCTGTTGCTAGTAAAGGAACCACAGGAGTCTGTGGTCGTTTGCCCAGGGGGAAGAAAGCCTTTTTTCCCAGGCAGCCAGAGGTTGTGGTGGCTGATGGGGGCAGGGCAGCCCATCAGAGAACCGTGGCTGAGGTTCTGGTCTGGAGGAGCACAGCCGCGTCCCACCCCCACCCCCAAGATCCCATCAACCACCCCCTCCCCCAGATATCCCAGGGGTGTTACAGAAAACCGTGCCTGCAAGATGTCTAGGCCCCCACTCCTTGATTATATTAATGCCAAAATGTATTAAAGAAGCGTGGTAGAAATGCCATTCTAATTGTTTCGTACACACACCACTGGGAGGGAACTGATTGGACACAGCTCACAGGCAGTATGTTAATATGCTATTTTCATATGATGATAGCTTTGCATAATCTTTCCTTCTCCCAGCTTTGCAGGGACCTGTTGTTAACCAAGCCCCAGGAGAGAGGGGGAAAGGCAATCTGACTTCAAGTCCACTCCCCGCCACATTAATTAGTCATGTGGCTGGGGAAAGGTGTGCGCAGTCAGTACAAAGTAGACTTTATAATTTATACACCAGCTGTTTCCGTCCATTCTCTTCCCTGCCTGCCTCTAATGAAATCGTGTTACCAGAGAACTGACTGGCGTGAATTGAGCCTTTAATCCCATTGACCCTGGCCTGGCTGGTGGGGCCCAGGGGAGGGAGGGGGGTGGGGCCTTTCAGCAAGGGGCTATGATGCGAAGACACTGGCAGACACGACCCTTCGGTCCCCTTCCCCAGCCTGCCAGCCTGCACAATGGAGCGGCTTGGCACAGGAAGGGGGTGCTGGGAGTGGGGGCCTGCCTGGCTGAGCAACCCTCATGGGGATCCCTGGAGCCTGGGATGGCTCACATTTATTGCCTCATCTTCTGAGATCCAGCGAAGCACAACATTCTCATCTAGGTTGTTCCTTTACTTAGAGAACAGTCCAGGCCAGACTGCACAACCAATGAGCTAATGCTTGCTTTTCTGACTCTGGGGGTCGCTGGGAAGACAGAGATGTGATTCCAAGGAGAGAATGCTGCCTCCGCCCCCCAGCAGCAAACCTAAACTCTCCTGACCCAGGAAGCTGACTCTTAGCCCAGGGGCCTTTTCCTGGAGAAAAGGGGTAGAGGCAAGACAAGGGGACAGGCCCTAGAGCTGGCTTCTGGCCTGTCCGAGAAAGGCAGTGATGGAAAGGATGTGTCTCTTTCCCTACTCCCCCAAAAGAAAAACAAGCAAGATCAGACATCCAGAACTACTCAAGCAAATGCCTGCAAAACAGAGCACATTTGGCGAGCAAGAATAAACACAGCAATTAGCACCATGGCAGCCTCTTAAACAAACACATGGGACCAAGTCATGGGTGGGGGAGATGCATCTGTCAGAGGAACCAGAGGTTATAAAGATGAGGCTTGAGTGGAGGGAAGCTGAAAATAAGAATGGTCAGGCTAAGCTGTTGGGGTGGGGAGATCTACTGGTGGATAAAGAGATGGGGTAGGTGCTAGGGTAGGGACTAGAGGGCTGCAGGCTCAGGAAATACAGGAAGGGTGGTAACAGGGCATGGGGTGTTGATGAGGTGGGATAAAGTGGGGACAGTGTGGCCTCCTGGCTGCCATCTTTAATTTATTGGGAACCTTGATTACCTTGTAAAGGTATGAGGGCCCTCTGTCTGGGAAATCAGTGAGGTGCAATGTGGCAACCTCAGGCCTCATTTCCCACAAGAAATTGAGTGGGCAACTTCTACCCAAGCCCAGACATTCGCAAGTCACATTGCCTGGCCTTGGCTGTTGCCTTCTCCCGTGTCTGGAATGGAAGCTTTCTCTTCTTCCCCCAGCTAAGTCCTAGATCCTTCAAGACTCAGATCTGATGTCACCTCTGCCTTTCCTGATTCCCCATGCTGGTCTGTGCTGACCCCATCATAGCCTTCATCTCTATCTTCCCTATTCCATGATGAAAGGGGCCATGTCTGCATCCCTTGCAGCTAGCATTGGGCTGGACAAGGTGACCGGGAATGGGTCTCCTCCTTGGGCTTGTCCTCAGTTTACTGATCTGCAAAATGGATTTGATGATGTCCTAGAGCCACTCTGACTGCCTGAGAGCCCTAACTGTATTCTCTCAGGCCAAAAACCATATACTCTATCCTCCTAGGAGGAGGGGAACTGTGTTGTGGGCATCAAAGCTGATTTATTAGCTCTGAAAAAGCCAAAGTACTACTTTTGCTTAATAGCATTAAAAAGCGACCAGTCCTTTTTTTTTTTTTTTAATGAAAGTGTGGGGGAACATCAGGGGAACCTATCCAGGGAGAGAAAATGAAGTTGTCATTTTTCAATGTAATTAAACTTGGTTTTCAAAAAATCTCCTGATCTGAAATGTGAATTATGCTAATTACTTCTGGTGGCTGCAACATTGATTTCAGTGTTAAAGTTAATGGACTTAATGGATGTTGCTTTTCCCTTAGACACGGCTTGGACCTCCTTGCTGGAGGTCCTGTTTGTCCACCATGAAGGGCTTCTGCTGGACCCTCTGAATCCTCTGTCATCAGCTTCTGCTGCCTGAAGTCCCTGCCTTGTTGGTTCCTCCCTGTCCAGCCATGGCTCTGGGCGTGAGGCCTCGGGGGAACAGTTGTCCCATTTTCCTGTAGGTGGATGGGGATCAGGCACCTACTTTGTGCTCCATCAGTGCTAGGTCCTCTGGGGGGCACATAGGAAACAGCAGATGGTCCCTATTCCTGGAGGTCTCATGGCCTAGAGGAAGCCTGATAGGAGCCAGTGGAAGGCCTGGGGGCTGGCAGGGCTGAGATTTAGAGCCAGAGGCTCTCTCTGCTCTGAGGGCTCTCTGTGATGGCTGACTGGTGGTTCCAGGAGAAAAGAGGAGGGGGAAACAGAGATGGGCCAAGAAGGCCAGGGCAGCCTTGCTCCCTGGAAGAATGGGTGCAGGAGCTGATTACGAAGGTGGAGTACAGGAGTGAGCAAGTCAGGGGGATGGTCCCCCGGGGGCAGGAGGAGCAGGGGGCGGGGCATGGTCAGGTCACGAAGTTCTCAGTGGGGGAGCTCTGGGGGATGGTAGAGGGTCTTGGAGGGCAGGAGGAGACTTGGGATATGGTCTTATGTCTTAGCCAGAATGAAATGGGGCCTTGATGTGACGGTATAACCTGACAGCTCTCTCCTCCAGGAAAACTGCTTCAGGATGCCCTGAGGGCAGGCCAGGCCAGCTGCTTCTGGCCCAGAGCATCTCAAGTTCCCCTATTAAAGTGTCATCTTAATGGGGTGTCTGTGGTCCTTTCATGAAGGTCTATTTTTCTAAGAGAAGATTTTGGGTTTTCCCTGACCAAAAGGTCATAAGATACAGGGCACAAAGTTGTAGTCATGAGTAAACATGTGCCTCCTTTACAAATGGACCCTGCCTATGCCAGGTAGAGGGCTCTGGGGACACGGGCAGCCACTGAGGACCCAATGCAGAGGTGGAACTCTTCAGCAGGAAGCTGGGCTGGCTGGAGAACTATGTCCTGAGGAGAAATGCAGGTAACTCACCTTGTGGCCACCAGGAGGCAGCCCTGAGTCACTGCCAGAGACTGGGCTCCTGGGGAGCTAATGGGGGCCAAGCTGCAGTGGAGTGGCCTGCAGAAGGAAGCAGGGCCCGCTGAGGGCAGCACAAGGGGTCTTGAAGGGGCAGTGAGATGTGGTGCTGGCTAGGGTCAGGGTAGGAGGGGCCTTGACCACCAGGCCAAAGACTGGACTGGATCCTATCAGGAGAGAGGGCTGGAGACTCCAGGCAGGGGGAGGGAAGGGTCTTCTTGAAATGAACTCCCTGGGGGCAGAGAGGATCAGTGGGCTCCAGGAGGGAGAGTGAGGAGAAGGCCACTGCAAGAACATCATCAGCAATGAGGAGGGCCTGATGTCACTGTTCCGCCCTCTCCCTCAACTACACTCCTCCTTCTTTAAAAATAGTAATAACAATAATTTATTTATTTGGCTGCACTGGGTCTTAGTTGAGCATGTGGGATCTTTTAGTTGCATGTGGACTCCAGTTCCCTGACCAGGGATTGAACTTGGGTCTCCTGCATTGGGAGCATGGAGTCTTAGCCATTGGACCACAAGGGATGTCCTCAAATTCCCTCCTTCTAAGAGGGAGTATGACGTACAGTTCACCAAGGTTACCTCACACATTTTTCTCAAATCCTTCCAGTTCTCTCCATCCCCTAGTGAGGGGCACTGTGACCCCTCACCCTGGGACACCATCATCTTTCCCCTGGGCTACTGCAAAGCCCCTCTCCCTCCCTCTGGCCCCTGCATACTATCTCCTCATGCCAGCATAGGTGAACTTTATGATGTGGAGAGCTGACTTGTCTCTCCTCTTTGAAAGAGCAGCAGCACTTGCTACAAGCCAGGTACCTGCTTGTAGCATTTTAGGTGAATTAACTATTTTAAACCTTGTAGTGATCCTATGGCTTAGCAGCAAATAATTGGCTTGCAATGCAGCAGGTGCAGGAGATTCAGGTTTGATCCCTGGGTCAGGAAGATCCTCTGGAGGAGGAAATGGCAACCCACTCCAGTATTCTTGCCTGGGAGATCCCATGGACAGAGGAGCCTGGCAGGCAAAGAGGTGGACATGACTTAGTGACTAAGCACACATGCAACGATCCTATGAAGTTGACAGTATTATGAATCCTTGGGTTACATTTAAGAAACTGAGGTTCAGAGAAGTTATTTCCGAGGTTATACAGTTAGTAGGTGGCCAAGCCAAGATTTGAACCCAGGTGGTGTCCACAAGGGGGCCCTTGTGACTCCTTTGAGTCTGCTCTCAACAAGACAGTCAGCAAGCCACCAGCCATGTTACCTACAAGGCCTTCTGCAACCTGTTTCTTTTCTTGTCTGCCCCCTCCACCTCCCCCTCCTCACCATTTGTACAATTTGTTTATTGTAGTATTTGTTATCTTTCTCTTCCACTAGAAGGGAAACTTCACAAAGACGAGAATTTTTCCCTGTTTTGTTCTTTGCAGCATCTCTATTGCCCCAGCAAGATCAAACTAGTCAATCCTAAAAGAAATCAACCCTGAATATACACTGGCAGCACTGATGCTGAAGCTGAAGCTCCAAAACTTTGGCCACCTGATGCGAAGAGCTGACTCATTGGAAAAGAACCTGATGCTGGGAAAGATTGCAGGCAGGAGAAGAAGAGGGCAACAGAGGTGAGGGCAACAGAGATGGTTGGATGGCGTCACTGACTCAATGGACATGAGTTTGAGCAAACTCCAGGAGATAGTTAAGGACAGGGAAGCCTGGTGTGCTGCAGTTCATAGGGTCACAAAGAGTCAGATATGACTTAATGACTGAACAACAACAGTGCCCAGAACAGTGCATGTAGTGGTCACTATATATATATATATATATATATATATTTTAATGAATGAATGTATCCTCACAGCCCTGTATGTTCCATTTCCTTGAAATGCCTTTTCTCCCTGCGGTGCCCTTGAAACTCCAAAGTGCTCTCTCTGTAAACATCTTCGATGGCACTTCTACCAGGAAACCTTGAGCCAGGCCCCTCAGATGCTCACAGCCCAGGAAGTGGGTCTCCTGTCACCAACTACACACTGTCTCTCCTGTGTGGTGTGATCCCTGTATTTGACTCTTCACAGGTAGGGATGGGGATGTTCTGCCAGTGGGCACACTGGTGCCTGACTCATCACTTGCTTCGGAAACCGCGTTCCCCTGCTTGCCGGGAGGATTGGGATGAGACAAACCCCATAAAGCAGAGGAGAGGGGAGAGGGTTCATCAGCCCATACTTAATGCAGCTTGTGGTTCCAGACATGCCTTTGCAGTCCTCTGCGACTTGACTTCTCTGGTTTTTGCTCTGATCCATGGAACCTTCAGCTCTTCACTTCATTTCAAGTCCAAATCTTCAAACTTCTGTACTTCTCTCCAACCTGACGCTCACTTCACCACCAATGTAGCTACAACAGAGCTCTGGACTCTGCAATTCTAACTCTGGGCCCAGAGTCTAAGTTTACCATGTTCAGTTGTAGAAGTTGTACACTGCACAATTTAAAGAGCATTCACATTGTAGTCTGTATAAATACCTCTCCCTGGAGCTGGTGCAATGCAAAGTAGCACAACCAGACTAGCAGACTTGTTAAGACTTCCACTCGTAGTAATTCCTTGGGTAATATTTCCACTGAGCCAGTGGTCTTTGGGTCTTTCTAGGGGCCAAGCCCTATTCTACTGGTGTCAGACTTAATCCACTCTGGTGCCTGCAACCTAGCTGAATTGACTGAAGAGAGAGGAAGGGTTGAGAAAGAAGCATCCTCTGGCTTTGAGTCTTCCTGCCCCTCCTGTGGGAGAGGCTAAGCCTGAAGAGGGGAGTGAGGAATCCCAGCTGAGAGGAATAGCCTCCATGGACTGGGAGTTGAACTAGTAGCTAACCAGTTTCGGGCTGTATAAACGTGATGGAGAGACAAGATGTGTGCACAGGTTACTTTGGGGATCATTCCTGGGCCAACTTTTTGATGTGATTTTATCACTTCTCACCATGTGGGCAGGCAACAGAGGGCCCCTGGTCATCCCACCTCACCCTTACTTCCTATAGCCACCACTTAACACACTAGCTCAGCCCTATCCAGTGGAGCTGCCCACCTCAATCAAGACAGCCCACCCATTTCCCCATCTTCCTCTTTGGAATAACATAATCTCAGGCCACAACAACCATTGTAATCAGTCTGTCTTATGATTGTTAACCAATGTATCAGACAAGATGGAGACTATCATTATGCCCATTTTACAAACGAGCATGTCAAGACCATAGAGCATGTTATGTGACTTAGCCCAACTCATAGTTAAGTGGCAGAGTTAGGATTTGAACCCAGGCTTATCTGGCACCATGTCCTACATTCTGAGCCATCCTGCTTTCCTGCCTATAGAGCCTGTGGCCACTGAACACCTGGTTGAATATGTACACAAGGCCGTCCCTAGCCCAGCACCCAGGTGCAGAGGATGTGGATGTTAACCCTCACCCTGTCTAAGGAGCTACCTGGGTAAAATGTGGCTGGTAGGTGGCTGGACTGGATAGGGGCCATTCCCATGCATCTTTGAAAATCTGAGGAACAGAACGTGGGAGCCTGGGCCTCTCTTCATCTGATGGAAGCAATTGCCTGAGTGGGTTTCTCACTAAGCGGAAGTCAGGCTAAGTCTGCTTCCGCACAGGTGTTAGGTTGCTCCCCCGTTGGCTAGAAACTTGACTGTGGTTGATTTAAGATCCCGGCGCCTGTGTCCATCACCCCAGCCTCCACCATGATTACTGTCCCTATAAAGTTCCTAATTCCTGTACTTGTGTGGTGTCCTTACCCTCTGACGGGCCGGACCTCTGTGAGCAGGGAGATTGGGTTATTATGTAGAAGAGTTATAATAAGAAATATGACTGCAAAAGCCAAGTCAGTTGAAATTGGACTATAATTAAATGCTTAGAAAATTCTATGCTTGGCTCATTTTAAAATCAAGTGCTTCTTTGTAGCAATTTCCTTTCTTTAATTACAATTTCCTGTCTAGTTTGACATTTACAATGCAATCTTGGGGGACATGTTTGTGATTTATTATTCCTGCTCCTATCAGGATATCACTGTGCAGAAATGAGTTTATAAAATAAGAGCTCAAATTATTATGGCCTTTGACCAATAAAGCAGGCTCATAATTTCAGGCCTGAGAGAAGATTACCATTTTTGACAACCCAAGGCAGAAATAGTGGAGATGGGGAGGGCACAGTTTAGGAATTCGCTCCATGTTCAAAAAACATTGCATCGTCTCCTCTGGGAAGGCCAGCTTTGGAGGCAGGGGTTTTAATAACCCCTCAAATACCTACAAGCCTCTGCAGCTTTGAAGAACTTTTACTGTCACTGACTCTTATCCTAGAGTTAGACAGGCAGGTGTCATTATACCCACTTGCTGCTGTTGTTCAGTTGCTAAGTCATGTCCGACTCTGCGACCCTGTGGACTGCAGCACGCCAAGCCTCCCTGTCCCCTTCCATCTCCAGGAATTCGCCCAAGTCCATGTCCATTGAACTGGTGACCCCACCTAACCATCTCATCTTCTGCTGCCTTCTTCTCCTTTTGCCCTCAATCTTTCCCACTTTACAGAAGGGGAAACATGCCCAAAGAAGATAAGTGACTTGCCCAAGGTCACAAAGGTCTAAGAGGAGTCTTAGAATCAGTACCCAGGTCCAACTTAGTCCTTTCTCCACAAAATAATAGCTGTCTCAAAGGCCTCAGAATGGTCCTGAGACACAGAAGATGCCCTCAGCATGCATCCGGTCAGGGAGTAATTCTGCCCCAGTTTCAGGAACTTTGACCAGTTCCCAGAGCAGTATGTGGTCATGACCTACATGAGACCTCTGGGACTGTGGCCCCAGCCCATGAGAAAGGTAACATCATTTCCTTTTTCCTTTCATCTCAGAGTTTTACCTAGAAATTTGAGAGTCCTTACTGGCTTGCCTCATGCCTTTTTACCCTGGGCTGCAGAGTGAGACTTCTAAGCCCAGCATACAAAGGGTTTGCCTTCATGTGCACATGTGAACGTATGATTGCTCAGCTACACGTGTGCCTGGACATCTACACATGTGTGGGCACCTGTGCACATATGTGCCGAGTATAGTACAGGGGCTGAGTATAGGAGGGGTAAGAGTGCTTTATTACCCAGGCCATTAGATAGAATCTAAAGACCAGAAGCCAATGTGGATGCACAAAGGGCCATGCATCAGAATTATGTAGGACTCAGTTTCAGTCCCTTTGGGAAGGCCTTGAAGAGAATGGGAAGGACAGAGAGAAGTGGGTCTCTAGGGATTGTCTGTGGCCCTTCATCCTTCTGTTTCTTAGAACTTCTTGCAGTGAAGGCTCCCATCAGTCTGGTCCTCAGTCTGGTCCTCACCTGACTTTAATCAGGTCAAGTACACCCATTGGCCCCTCTCTGAGCTGGGAAGTCTCTGGGGAATGAGAATACACTATCCTACTCCCTTCCAGAATGCCAGCCAGCTCAGTGCCCTGGTCAGGAAGGGGGTGATATCATCTTGGTGAGGAGGCGCACAGGAGCAGGGCAGGCCCAGGAGATGGTGATGAGTCTAGCTTCCCAGGTGGCTCAGTGGTAAAGAATTCACCTGCCAATGCAGGAGGCGCCAGAGACATGGGTTTGATCCCTGGGTCAGGACATCCCCTGTAGGAGGAATTGGCAACCCACTCTAGTATTCTTGCCTGGAAAATCCCATGGACAGAGGAGCCGGTGGGCTACAGCTCATGGGGTCACAAAGAGTTGGACATGATTGAATGACTGAGCATGTATGCATGCACGCATGCTCGCTGTGGACATAGTGAGTAGGGGGCATGTGTGAGACATCTACGGGGAAATGTTCAGGCAGGTCTGGAGCCTGGGAAGAAGGTCTGAGCTGGGCTTGCATTTTCTGCCCTGCCCCACAACACTTTCTGTGGTGTTCAGCCCCAGTGTTCTTCCCTGCTTTCACTGTGGCCATGGAGCCTGGATGGGGACAGATCAGACCTGAGGTCAGCTGACGCAGTTGGTTCCTGGCTAGAGTGGCAGCCAGCAGCTGGTTGAAATGGGGTTTGTAGAGCTGCTGGTTTAGGTTTGCTCACACACAAGGCTTGTGGGCCTGGAGCGGGGGTTTCTGGGGTGCTCCCACCTGCCCCACTGTGGATCCCCTTCAGGACTGGAAGTCGGGTTTCCGCTTTGTCTCACTTGAAAGGAATCATTATGGGAGGTAAATCCCCGTCTCTGGCTTTTGGCCTCAGATTAAGTCTGTCCAGAGACTCATCTGTTGCCTGTGAAAATCCCTTTATTACTTCAAAACAATTTTAAGGCAGAATGCATTAAGATTTTTGAAGAAAGAGAAAGAATCATATCCCTACACCAGGAGGCCGGTTATGAAATTCAAATGGATGGGCCAAGCCAATCCTCTTACTGTGCCTCTCTCACATCCAACCAGGAGATGGGTGGGGGCTTGGGCCCACCCCTCTCTATTCTGACCCCTGAGCAAAATGCTACTCTCCTAAAGGTTGTCACTGGACTGGCCCTGCCGGAACAATGGATCTGCACTCGCTTCCCTCCCCCACACATGCTCACACACATGTTCACATCAGCACAACCTCAAGCACATAAGCACACACTGGTCCCTCCCTGTCTACAGTTACTGCTTTGAATCATGTGTTGTTCACGGGGGAAGCCTGGAAGTCTATTTGATCTCTATTGTTCAAAGGAGACAATGGAAACTCAGACAGGGGAAGTGACCCTTCCAAGGTCAACCAGGACCTGATCTGAAGTCTTCTTCTTCCAAGGTCAGCACTCTCCCCTAGGAACCCCCAGATCTCCAAGCATAGGTCTGAGGCTCCTCCCAGGTTCCTGACTCCATGAGGAAGGCCAACCTGGACCCAGGTGATCTTGGGTCCCCAGTCCCTCCCTCAGTGAGTCTGTGAGGCCTCCTGTCCTACCCTGTCCATAGAGACAGAGAATTGGGCCAAACTAATGCTTCTGCCCTTACCCCACCCCATTCCTCTCCTACACCGGCTCCATCAAGTCACAGCACCAAACAATGACAAAGGTCTGTACAGGAGGAGACAGTTTCCAGAACTCATGGAAATCCATTCATCTCTGCACCCATCCTTCCATCCATCCAAATTCAGCTACACTGGATCCATCCAAGTTCAGCTACACTATAGCTGCAGCAGAGAGTAAGGCAGCCACAGTTCTGCCCTCAGGTTGCCTGTGGAACTGTGAGAAGACAGACAGGAAAACAGTCCTTGCAACCCAGTGTGTTAAGTATCATGCCTGGAAAACTACAGGGAGATGGGGGAGAAGAGGAATGTCACTTATCCAGCCTCCTGGCCCATGAGAGATGAATGAACCAGCCACATGTTCCTGGGGAAGAAGGAGGTTGGACAATGTGTGATCAAGTTCTTTCCAAATGTTTGCCTGGGGAGCAAAGGTTGGGGTGGGGATGGGGGTCTGGGACCTGGAGCTGCCTCTGTTCATTGCCACAGAGTTTCTAGGAAGCCTTTACCTGATCTTACCTGGAGTCCTCTGACTCTGAACATCTATTGTAATTCCACCATTGCACGTTCATCAGTAGGGACCTTTCTCTTATTTCTGTTTAAATATAACTATCTTTGGCAGAAATACTCCAAAGATGCATACCACACCTTATACTAAATGCTTTAGGAATATCATCTCCCTTGGAGGTAAAGAGGCAGGTACACATTGCTCTGTGATGCTCAGGATGCAAGCAATGGTACATTTTCTTATTTTTCTAACGCAAATTACATCTGGTACCAGCCCAAGCTCACCCATGTTGGTGAGAGATCCAATGCCAGTGATTTGTAGGGGGCTCTCTCTTCCTCTTCTTTTTATATTATAAGAAACTTCAGATGCTACACTTCCCAGAGAACCAGAGAGGCCTCATCCTTAAACACAGCTGCCTTTGCTCCTGACCGAGGCCCATTCAAAGGTAGGTCCCTTTGAATGCTTGGAGCCGATCACAAGACCTTGGAGTCTAATGCTCAGTCTTCTAGCTGCTCTTCCAGTGGACCCAGATGCATGTTCTCCAGGGCCTGAGGTTATATCCTGTGGACTAGAACATGTGGGGGACTTCTTGCCTGAGGCTCATAAGTTGGCCTAGTGTCCTGGGATCCCCTTCAGCTACTCAAGATCTTGGTTGTCAGCAAGCCCAGCACTGTGGGGACTTCTCACTGGCCACTGGGAAGGGCCCGGCAGCCTGCTGTCCCTTCACTCTCCTACCAAAGCCCTGCCAGCCCCTTGACTGCCTGCGGGCTGACCCAGCTCTGTGACAATTCAGAAATTGTGCATTCAGTGGGAAGATTAAGGCTGATTAAGAAATTCGTGCTAACGAACTGTGCTTAATTGGATTTGGGGAAGGACACAGAATGGGCTGCTTGACATTCCAGGGTCCTCAGCACAGTCCTGGGGCTGCTCTGGCTCCTCTTTGCAAGACTGACCATATCAGAAGCCCCCTTTTCCCCCCAGTGCCTCAGCCTTCGGCCTCTCAGCCTGGTAATGGGGAACTTCTCTGCCTAATCAGACTAATTAGCACTGGGGACACAAAGTCATAATCTACAAAGAATGCAAATGCCAGTTTTACAAAACGAAAACGCCATATGTGCAGTAATTAGCAAACCACGGGCACATTTTATAAATCATATTTATTAGTTTGTAAACAAATCAAGCTCTAAATGAAATGAAAGATGCCATTAACTGTGGCTGCTACAGTGGCAGTGCTGAGCAGGCCTAGATAAAGGGGACTGAAGAACAGAGTAGAAACTGACGCAGGAGCCCTCTCTGGGAACCCATCCATCTCCACCCAATCTCCCTTCCAGCCCAAGAGCCCTGGTGTGGGAGGCAGAGGCCTCTGCCCTGGCTAGCCAAGATCCATGGACCACTGTCCTCCTACCAAAGCCGCCTGGCAGGCTGTCCATCTGCCCAGCATCCCATGACCCTGGTTACTCAGACTAGAGCTTAAACAAATGATTGCTCCCACCATGATGACAGATGGCATCTGAACCCCAGCTCAGCACCAGACCCCTCTTTCCTTAATTTTGGAACCATAGGCCTCTTGGTCTACTTACATACCTCTAGGGCTTGAGGAAAAGTAAATGTTTCAGTTGAAGGAACTTCATACATTGACCAAGCTTGCTGCCCTGCTTCTCAGCTTCTGCTGTTCTTGGAGAAGAGCCTGAAGGAAGGAACGCTTGTCTGGGTTGGTCCTCTCCTGTGCTGCACTAATGTGTTCTCCTGTCAACCCAGCTGAGGTCCTGCCTTACACTCAGCCATCCACTGGGCATTCAGAGTGTTGACATAGAAATGTAACAGTAAGTCTAAGCTTTCCAGGGGGTCCAGATCATAAGAAGGGTTCCCACTGTGCACTATGATAGCCATGACTGTGTTCCGCTCAGTGTATTATCCTGTCTCCCTTCTTTGGTGAACTGTTCCTTCTTGCCTCGGGAAACACCTCCTTCTGTCCAATGTGGCTTTCGGTCCAAGTATCCAGCACTACCTCCACCACAAGGTGGGCATGTAACCTAAGTCACTGCATTGGACCCAGTAATACAAGTTGGACCCATCACTCTCCTTATCCAGATTTTCTGAAAGGAGTGGGAGTGTCAGTTTCAGAATGACATAGCTGGTTCACACTTTGATGGTCTGACCTGGTTATACAATGCACAATGACAGTAGATTACACAAAGTGAAAACCGAAAGTTCATAGGCTGTTTCAGAAATAAGATTAGCATCTCCATGAACCAGCAATGAAATACAAATCATATATATACATATATATGTTAGATGCACACACATATATATGTGTGTATGTATTTGCATATATATGCATATGTGTGTGTGTGTATATTTGTTGTTGTTTAGTCGCTCAGTCATGTCTGACTCTTTTGCAACCCTATGGACTGTAGCCCACCAGGCTCCACTGCCCATGGAGATATTCCAGGCAAGAATACTGAAATGGGTTGCCATTTCCTCCTCCAGAAGATCTTCCTAACCCAGGGACTGAACCTGAATCTCCACATCTCCTGCATTGTAGGTGGATTCTTGAATGCTGAGCCATGGGGAAAACCGTATATATATATATTTTGAATAACATATATATGCTTTTTAATAAATATGTATATATGTTTTTAATAAATATGTATATATGTTTTTGAATAAATAAATATATATATATTTGATGCTTTCAAACTGTGATGTTGGAGAAGACTCTTGAGAGTCCCTTGGACAGCAAGGAGATCAATCCAGTCAATCCTAAAGGAAATCAACCCTGAATATTCATTGGAAGGACTGATGCTGAAGCTGAAGCTACAATACTTTGGCCACCTGATGTGAAGAACTGACTCATTGGAAAAGACCTTGATGCTGGGAAAGACTGAAAGCAGGAGGAGAAGGGGATGACAGAAGATGAGATGGTTGGATGGCATCAGCGATTCAATGGACATGAGTTTAAGCAATCTCTCGGAGACGGTGAAGGACAGGAAAGCCTGGCGTGCAGCAGTCCATGGGGTCTCAAACAGTCAGATGTGACTGACTGACTGACTGAACAACAACAAAATAAGCAAAATGAAGACCTTTAATCTTTAAAATCTTTAACCTTTACTCTTTAAAAGGTTACTACTCTTAAAAACAAGGTAGAACTAAAATATTTTATGACAATAGCAAGAAGATGGGGTGGGGATTGAAGTTAAAACATGAAAAATTTTTGTATTGTTGGAGGCAAATAAAGAAACTAAGTTTGGACTTTTAAAAAAAGTATAACATCCAAACCAGCAGAGAAAAGAAAACAGGTAATAAAAAGAACTCCATAGGGACTTCCCTGGTGGTCCAGTGGTTAAGAATCCATCTTACAATATAGAGGTCATGAGTTTGATCCCTGGTCGGGGAACTAAGATCCCACATGCCGCAGAGCAATGAAATTTGTATGCTGCAACTTCTGGAGCCACAGCTAGAGAGCCTGTGCATCACAACTAAAGATCCCACATACTGCAACAAATATCCTGCATGCCGAAACTAAGACTCAAAGCAGTGAAAAAAAAAAACAAAAAAAAAAAGACTCAATAAATCCTATTGAACACAGAAAAGGAAAAAAAAGTACATGGCCAAAAATGTTAAAGATGGTATAAAATAGTCTAACTTTACCAGTTATTACAATAAATTTAAGTGAATTAAACCCACTTATTCTGAGATGGACATTAACTTGGGCAAATTCCAGGAAATAGTGAGGGACAGGGAGGCCTGGCATGCTGCAGTCCACGCAGTGGCAAAGAGTCAGACACGACTTAGTGACTAAACAACAACAACATTCTGAGATACTCTCAGATAAGAAGTTAAAATCTAGTCATAAGTTGTTTATAAGAGACATAAAAACTAAAACATACTTTTGCAGAATACTTGTTGGTAAAAGGACAGAAGAATATACTGTAAATACATAACCAAAAGAAAGGAAACATAGTAATATTAATAGCAAGTAAAAGGGATTTTATGACTACAAATATTTCAGATTTAAAGAAGGTGAATATTTACTGGCAAGAGGAAACATTCAGTAGAGATCTATATTGATGCTGAACCTGATTGCTATTAATAATATAACCTTAAAATGACAGAATTATGAGGAAAAATTGACAGTATATTAAGCAAAATTATATAGCAAAATTTGACAGAACTGTCAGAAACTGACAAACTTACAATTATAATGGGAAATTTTAACATGGAACAGAAAAATGGAACAGAAAAAAATTAGTAAAAACGTAGGCAATTGAATACCTATGACTTAATTACACAATTAACAGTTGTTTAACATAAAAACCCTGAGTCCAATAATTAAAGACTGCACTGTATTTTCAAATATATGTGAAACATTAACAAAATTGATTATATAATAGGCCACAAAGGATATTTTAACAGACACTAAATATTTGATATAATTAATGACACATTCTATGACTCCAGTGCAATAAAATTAGAAAACAATAAAAAGATCTAAAAAAAATCTCATTCCTTTTCTGCTTTGTAGTGAAACTATATGTATAAAAGCGTATACATAATATAAATAGAATTTAAAGAAATATAATAAAATGAACATCTGTGTAGCATCACTCAGGTTTAAAAATATTGTATTTCCAGACTCTTTCTTTACCAGCTGCAGTCTCTTCCTTTTCCCCAGGGATAACCACCACTCTGACTTCTAGGAAAATAATTTTCTTGTTTTTTTCTTACTGTTTTACTATTTATGTATGCATCCTTAAATAACATTGATTAGTTGTCTGTTTTTTATCTTTATATTAATTGAAAGCATCAATTCTTCAAAAGCATCAATTCTTCAGCGCTCAGCCTTCTTTATGGTCCAACACACATGACTACTGGAAAAACCATAGCTTTGACTATATAGACCTTTGTCAGCAAAGTGATGTCTCTGCTTTTTAATACACTGTCTAGGTTTGTCATAGCACTTCTTCCAAGAAACAAGCATCTTTTAATTTCATGGCTTTGAACCACAGTTCGAAGAATTGATGCTTTTGAACTGTGGTGCTGGATGAAACTCTTGAGAGTCCCCTGGACAGCAAGGAGATCAAACTGGTCAATCCAAAAGGACATCAGTCCTGAATATTCATTGGAAGGGCTGATGCTGAAGCTGAAGCTACAATACTTTGGCCATCTGATGGGAAGAGCCAACTCACTGGAAAAGACCTTGATGCTGGGAAAGATTGAGGGCAGGAGGAGAAGGTGGTGACAGAGGAGGAGATGGTTGGATGGCATCATAGACTCAGTGGATATAAGTTTGAAAAAACTCTGGGAGATAGAGAAGGACAGGGAAGCCTGGCATGCTGCAGTCCATGGGGTCACACAGAGTTGGAATGAACAACAACAAGAATACTAATTGAATCATACCCATATACCCTGCTTGGTGTCTAATCATGTGCTGGACAAAGGGATTATAGAGATGAATTAGACATGGATCCTGCCATCAACATGATCACATCTGATTGTGGGAATGGGTACTTACGACAGTATGAAGTAAGATATGGAAGCACAGAGAAGGGGTATTATCATAATCAGAATAGGAAAAAGAGGGACTTCTCAGAGCAGTTGACATCTGAGATATGTCTCAAATGAGTTGCCTTATTTTCCAGTAAGACAAGGGGAGTTGAAAATTACTGATAGTTTTGAACACATAGTGCGAAGCAATTCAACCTTGTCTTAGTCAAGATTCAAAGTAGGCAAAAATAATTTTTGTTTTTAATTTACTAATTGAAAAGTCATGTGAAGTGGGTTCAGGTATGGCTGGATCCAGGAGCTTAATTGATTTTGAGGTTCTATTTCTCTCTATATCACTCAAATAGGATTTTTCTATGTAATGAATCAGGTTGCTCCCCCTAGACTCACTTCCTTTCAGTGTAACAATATCAGTAGGAAGTATTTTCTTAAGTTTCAGCTGTGATTCTCAGGAAGCATCCTAACACTCCTGCATTAATCGCTATGCCTAGAAGGAATGAGTGTTGTTATCATCCTAGATCAAAGACCAAGATCACCTACCCATGTAGAAATGGTTCAGGTCTCAGAAGTGAGAAGAAATCTCAAGAAAGCAAAAACAACCAGAATCCACCCAAAGTATGAGAGACTGCTTTGCATCTGAGGCATGACAAGCTATTTGGTACAACTGGAGGATGTCATGAAGAGGGATGCCTGGAGGAGGTGAGAGAGATGCAGAATATGTGAACTACCAAGTTTAAATTTATCCTGAATACAACAGGAACTTTCTAGTGATTGAAGGGGTTGAAGCAAAGAGTGAGGAGTTCAAATGTTCACTCCGAATGATCTCCCTGGGACCTGTGGGAGGGAAGAACTGAGAGCGAGGACTTTTATGATAATCTCCGTGAGGGGCCTGAAATGAGGTAGAGGAAAAGGGAAGCCTTGTGGGGCAGAGGGCAGAGAATGATCAGAGAGTAAACTGACAAAGCAGAAACTGTAGAATGAGGTAAGAAAGGATGGGAAGATGAAGAAGAGAGAGGAGTCAAGGTGACCTCCACATTTCTCATGAGTATGGGTGCTCATCACCAAGATGGAGAGTATGAGTGTGATGGGTCCATTATTTTAAATGATGGCTGTGGCTCTGCTCCTCTCCCCAACTTCTTCAAGCCTGGGGCTGCATACAGACAAGGTTCCTGACACATCTTTATGGGCAGTGGACTAATTGGAAGTTGCATTGAAATGTAGATGTTAACTATGGTTTGTGCTTCAAGATGTAGGTCTCCTTGGGGCCCCATTGCCAAGTCCTTGAGAGCCCATTGAGGAGTTCATGTGCCTGTGGGAGATGACTGTCCTTCCCACTGACAGCCAGGTTCCCAAGTCCAGGTATCCTTCTGGTGGGATCAGGGTTGACTGCTCCTCCCCTGCTACTTTGCCTGGTGTGTGGAATGTCCTGAGACCTTCTCCTCCTATAGCTCCACTCTTCCCACCTCTGCAAACCTTTCAGAGGAAATCCTAGGGAGGCTGGAGTGACATGTCCTAACGCCAGCCGGAGAGGGTGCTTCCAGGAGGGGTCTGACCACAGAAAGGTGCTCTACCCCACTGTGGACAGGGTATATGATGTCCTCCCTCCACTCACTCTCACAACACTCTATGAGGCAGACACTAGCATTGTCCCCCAACTTACAGAGAAGGAAACTGGAGTCCAGAGAGGAAAATTAGGTTGCTTGAGGCCCCTCATTATTAATGTGGGGGATCCAAGTGCAGTTCCAATCAGAATCTTGGGTGCATCAGCTCATTCCAGAACTATTGTCAGGAGGCAGGCAGCCTGAAGTGGTAGTGGCTTGGGAAGGAGAAAGGCTGAGCTCAGATTTTCCTGGGCTCCAGAAGGGGTAGACCAGAAGCCCAGCTCCACCGTGAGCACATGACCCCTCCCTATTGGGCCTGGGTTCCTAGGGGCCCACGCATTGGATGGTAACAGGCAGAAGGCTGGTAGCAATGTGGCAGGAGAGGGCTGGAGGAGTGGGTGGCTGGGGTGGGTTAATGCTGCTACCTTATGAAGGACATTTTTCAATTGAGCCAGTAACTGGAGGCCCTGAGAGTGTGTTCTGTCTCAGCAACTCCACAATCAGAGGATATGAACCGGCTGTGAGAAAGCCATCAGGGGCTGGCTATTCCCAAACTCTTGGAAGGCACAGAGCTAGATTTAATAAAAGGGGAAAATGGAACATTTTCATTAGCACCAAATTTTCCATTTAATTTGGACTTTTGCAAATAAGTGGCCTAATTACTGCTATGATTTGAGTGTCTCAATAGGTTTCTCCTCTAAGAAGCTGTAGACTCCACATGGGCTCCATTGTCCAGAGCTTATTCTTGCAGCACGGCCTCTCCCACCCCTTCCCTGGAAGCAGGCAGGTCTCAGAGGCCAGGCTGAGGCAGGGCAGCCATTGGAGGGGAGCGCAAAGCTTTGGGTTGGCCTGAGCTCACAGGGCCCTCCTTGCCACCAGCTCCAGCAACCGGCGGGAAAGCCACCATTCTGGGGCCTGCAGACCCCCAACCTAGCCTAGACTGTGTCTGAGCCCTGGCTTGAGTCTTGCTCAGGTGTCAGCTCAGTCCTGGGAGTATGTGGAGCTGCAGTGAACTGACAGCATCTTGAGCCCTGTGATCTGGCTTTTGGCTTATTTTTTGCTGTTCACCCCAGGCCTCTGTTCTCGGCCTATAAAAATGACTGAAACTCAGCAGTCTCAGCCCACAGACACTTACACTGACTGTACCCATCCTGGAGAGGTCAAGAAAGAGGAGGCAGCCCCAGTCCTGAGTCTCGCAGCTCTGGTCCGGGACCCTCAAAGGCCCTTGCTATCCCCACCTGGTATCCCCACTGCACATGCCTAGGGCTAGAGCCAATTCCTTCAGTTCTTCTCACCCCTCCTCTACTCGTCCCATCAACAGGCTTTTGCTTTTTTTCTTCCCTCTGCGCTTGAAGAGAATCAGGGATTAAAGAAACAGAGCAAGAAATTGCCATGAACTAGCCTAGCAGACGATCAGATAGAGTGATGAAGAGAAGGGACCCTTCTCCCCAAAGCAGCTTCAAACATCCAGCCCAATGGGCTCCCCACCCACTCCCTGAGAGAGGCAGGGTTAATCAGTGGGCAGCGTCTGGGTGTGCTCAGCATCAGAGACCAGCACACTTCCCCTCCATCCCTAAGCTAGACTCCAAGTCCTCTTCTCTCCCAGAGATCCAGTCCCTTAACCAGTTATTGTTGGGTCTTTGGTCTAAGCACAGCTTTTTAATGCCCCCTCCCCTTCCTGCCCAGGACAGCAAAGCCCACTCTGACCCGTCTCCAAGCCAAACTCAGCTGTCCCAATACATCTAGGGGCTCCCACTTATAATTTCCAGTGTCCAGACCTATGTCAGCCTTAGCACCCCAGTTCTGGCCCTCTTCTTCCAAGGGAGAGAGAGGATACCCCAAGCCCCTTATGGAAGAGCAGGTGGAGGTTCGTGGAGACACATCAACAGCCACATTGTAACTGGGATGTTGGCAAAGCAAGGTAAGATGTTTCCTGGGGAGCTGTGGGTTCCCTTCAGACCCACAGTCCTTCCCACACGTGGGGGAGGGTCTTCTTATATCGGCAATTCTTAAGCCAGACCCTTAGTAGGGCAAGGAAGGACACAGAAGGGAGTCCCCATTCTCTGCTGAGAAGTTCCTCTGTGGTGCCTACTCTCATGGAGCTTGCAGGCCAGTGGAAAGAGGTATTTGATGCTCTCCCTGTTTATGGGGCTTTCCTGGTGGTTCAGATGGTAAAGAGTCTGCCTGCAATATAGGAGATCGGAGTTCGATCCCTGGGTCGGGAAGATCCCCTGGAGAAGGAAATGGCAACCCACTCCAGTATTCTTGCCTGGAAAATCTCATGGATAGAGGAGCCTGGCGGGCTACAGTCCATGGGGTGGCAAACAGTAGGACATGACTGAGCGACTAACACTTTCTTTCTGTTTATGGACTGAACCTCAGACGTTGGCTGATGTACCTCATCACCCAGCTGGGGGGAGGTAGAGCTGAGATTCCAACTGAGCTCCTTAAGGACGAGACCTGTGCTTATCTGTTTGTTATCACTAAAATTCTAAATTTACATAGAGCAAAGTGTGCAATGGCAGCTCAATGGTTTTTCATATATGTGTGTACCCAGGTAACCATCACCCAACTCAAGGGCTAGATTCCTAGCATCCCAGAGGCTCCTTTGTGCCCCTTTCCAGTCAGTACACTCAAACAAAGGTCTCTATTCTGCACATCGTGCACATTTTTGTGAGCAAGAGGATTCATTGGCCGAGAGGGGCTTTTCCCTGGTAGCTATGACTCAGATGTTGCTGGAAAAATGGCATGACCCAGCCCCTGACTGGCACATAGGCAGAAACGCTGGTATTTTGAGGAGTGAAAGGAGTTTTGACATCAGGTATTATCAGGGACTGTCCCAGTCTCTCTCTGTATCCAGGCCTGCTGCCACTCAACCTGCAGGGAGAGTCCAGAGGCTCTGAGGCAACATTTCTGGTGGGGGCCTTTTGGGGCTTCCCAGGTGGTTCAGTGGGTAGAGAGTCCTCTTGCAATGCAGGAGACCCAGGTTCAATTCCTAGGTCAGGAAGATCCCCTGGAGGAGAAAATGGCAACCCACTCCAGTATTCTTGCCTAGGAGATCCCATGGACAGAGGAGCCTGGTGGTCACAAAAGAGTCACACAACTGAAGCGACTGAGCATGCAGTACGTGGGGGCCCTCACTTGTAGTAGGACCAGACCAGGCCCACCAACCCCGTCTAGGGGTGCACCAGCCTCAGGACTCAGCAAGAAGGGTGGGGGCAGCCAAGACACCCTGTAGGCCTGAGAGAGGCTTCCTTTGCCCCTGGTGGCAGCCAGCTCACCTAGTTCTGCCAGGCCCAGGCTGCACTTTCCTCGCATGTGGATTCAGAGGTGGCTGGTGGGGACTCAGTGTCTGGCATCTACAGGATGGAGACTGTCAGGAGGCTGGGTTCCCCCAAGAGATCTTCTAGGGCCCCAGCACTTCCTAGACTCACCCCAGTCCAGCCACCTACCCATCGTTCACTGGCCAGGAGGGGCCCGCCCAGGCAGATCCTCATTGAGTTCAGCCTGCTCTTTGTCTTTGAGCCAGGCTGGCCAGTTCAGTGTTAAAGCCGCTGGAGTGTCCAAGGAGACATAAAGAAAGTTTAGAGACTTTTAATTTGCCAGCACGGCCTCTCCTGCCGGCCAGCAGGTTGAGTGTTTATGGAGAAGGGCAGCCGCAATAAAGGCTTATTGTTCCTCCTCTGAGCCACCACTTGGTGACTCCTTTCTTAAGTGAGACAAAGGGAACCCAAGGCCCACAGGCCTCCCCAGGCTTGGGGGGCTGGGCCCACAATTAGCAAGCATCCCCCAGGCTCCCCCAGAGCCAGGTCCGGTAGGGAAGGCCCAGATCTGCCTCCATCTGGACTGTACCCACGGGAGAGGGCAGGCTGAGGGCACTGACCATGGGACCCACACTCCAGTAGGGACTCCAGGGGACCCTAGAGCATCAGGAGGTGGGACTCCGATAGGAAGGGACCCCAAAGTCCCTCTGCAGGGGAGCCACAAGGCCAGCAGAGGAGCAGCTACAGGGGCCGTAGGAGACAAGCCTCGTTTTCAAAGTCTTCCTGGGGAGGGTGTCCCAGGAAAGATTTCCATAGCCAGAGAGGCTGCTACGGAAGGGAGTGAGTTCCCCACCACAGGAGGTTTGTAGGCAGAGGCCAGAAACCCACCTGCTACGAGTGTGCCCAGAATGAAGGCTGACACCTGGGCCCAGAGCTCACTTCCCCTGCTCAAATGCCCAGACTCAGGATCCCCAAGTGGGTCCTCCTGGCCTGGCAGGGATGGGGTGTGGGGAGCAGAGGGCTAGGGTGACTCTTCCAGAGACACTCTGCACCTGAGGCCACCACCTGGTACTGCATACATCCAGAAACCAGGTGTCCCATGACCCTGGGAATGGAGCCTGAGAGGTGGTACCATGGCCCAGCGCATCCTTTGCTGGGTGCACCTGGTATCATATCTCACAGGCAGCAATGCCCAGGGCCCAGAAGGGAAAACGAACCATTTGTCTGTTCTGCCTACCCTCACCTGCCATGAGGTCCCCTCTGGAGACTCACCTTGCTTCACTGCCCAGAACGTTAATGGCTTTGGAGACATTGCACAGGCAGTGAGTTGCTTCAATAGTAGCATCCTGACACTTCAAGCAGGGGGTAGGGGTGTCACATACAGTTGTATAGGTTGTTCACTGAACAAGGGCAAAGGGAACAAATGAGGATTAGAATCCAACCTGTGGGCCCTGCTTGGCTCACCCCTGCCTGGAGTAAGATATGCAGAGGCACTGTAAGGGCTAGTGGAGACCCTGAAGGACCCACCTGGTCTGTGAGGGCTGGTCATTCCTCTCCAGGGCACACTGACCAAGGGTTGAATTTTTGAGGCCTTTATGACACTCATAGACTCAGCTGGTTTATCTCCAGCATGTGGCGCCTCTCCTGCGGTTGGCAGCACGAACTGGTGCCTGTAACTTTCATGTCTGCACACGAGGCTTCAGCCCCAGTTACCTCAGGAGCTGTTACCTCAGTCCTCCTGCCTCCTCAAGCCACTTGCCCTTGGCTAACTCGATTGGGGGAAGGGAACATTATTTACCAGTTGCTTAGACCTATTCCTCTCAGTCCCCCACCTCCCATTCTCTGCCTTTGTCAAAGAATGAAGATGGGGGATGAAATGAATTAGAAAATAACCAATAAGGACCCCCAGAAAAAATAAAGCGGATTTTATTAAACTTCTTCCAATACCTTTGTGCTGAGCCTCTGCAGGCTGCCTGGGTGCAGCCTTTGCCGGCTTGGCTCTGTTCCTACCGGCAAGGGGAAACCTCAAGGCTGGCTCTCTTGGTCCCTCCTGCAAATGCCCAGCAATAACTCGAGTCTCTGTCCTTCCCACGGCTGTCCTGAGTTGACTCCTATTTGAAAGGCAGTTAGAACCACAGAAATGACTTGGGCTGTGCATTGCCCAGTTTTGAGGTTTTGGTGGACTGGTCTTTCTCAGCCGGACCAGGGTTCTGGCAGCTGGTACCAACCGGCCGGCTCCAGAGGCGAGGAGTTGCGGCTCAGGACCGGCTGCCATTCATCCCCGGAGTCATCTCTCCAGGTTGAGTATGGCACGATTTAATGCTCCCATTCCTCCATTCCTGCTCTGCATGACAAATTGTTTTAATAAACATAAACCGGGTAATAATAAAGTCATAATAAGCCCGCGACTCACCTTATATCACTGCAGTTAAATCCTCCCATAAGCCGGCGCTGGTTACAATGACAATTACGGCCCGGCCAATCCGCAGGCAGGCCTGCGTGCGGACAGATTTAATATCGTTTGTAAATATGATTAGTGGGCTGTCATGTTATTGCAGGCTGCTATTTACATTTCTCTCCGGGGTTATACACTCCGCCAAATCAACATTAAGTAGTGGGCCTCTCTTTCCTTCTTAAATCATACATTCCCTCTGCCTGCACCAATCCCGCTTAATGAAGAAAGGGAACCTGACGGCGGGCGGCGGGCGCTGGGCTGGATGGAGCCTCGCCTCGGCCTTTTGCCGAAGACAGATGGGCACCGGGAGCCCCGAGAAAGCTCCGCCCGGAAATTCCGGTGGGTGGATGGACCCTGCCCGCCGCGGCCCCCTCCCCTCCCGCCCACAGCTCCTGCCCCTTCCCTGCCTGCTCGCTTATGAAAAATGTTCAAATAATGAATGGTTGTTGTTTACAGAAGTAATTTCATGCTACATTTCCATTATTGCCTGGATTTGTTTGGCTTCGCACACCACCCCATTGCCTACGATGAACTTTTAAGGAAATATCGCTAGTGCTTCCCACTCTGCCGTTCCGCTTGTAATGGAAGCCGCTTGCATTGGAGACATATTGTGACACTTCATAACTGTGTGCAAATAAGCATTCTTAAACTGCTAGGCTCTATTAATCATTGTTGGGAAGGCTGATCTGCTGCTGGTGCACCAGAACACACCCCACTGAGGAGTGTGGTTGGAGGGGGGAAAGCTAAAAAACATCAGGAGAGCGCGCAGGGGATGCGAAGGGCGGGGAGCCACAGCTGTGCCTTCTTGATCATCCTGTCACTGGAGACAACACGGGGGGCTCCTCTCTGTCCCCAACATAGTTTAGGGTGGGCCCACTGGCCAGAGACAGGAGAAAGGCTAGGGTGGAGTCACTTGGAAGAAAAGAATAAAACTTGAATGTCACATGCCTCTGATGCCTTCTCTTAAGACAGCATTCTAGACAGGATTTCATCTTCTTGAGATGGCCAAGGTCACCGTTAATGTTTGGAAGTGGCATAAATTGATTCACTCTGAGGCTAGGGAGGCTTCCCAGGTGGCGCTAGTGGTGAAGAATCTACCTGCCAATGCAGGAGATGTAAGAGTCGCAGGTTTGATCCCTGGATCAGGAAGATCCCCTGGAGGAGGACTTGGCAACCCACTCCAGTATTTTTGCCTGGAGAATCCCATGGACAGAGGAGCCTGGTGGTCTATAGTCCATAGAGTTGCACAGATTTGGACATGACGAAGTGACTTAGCATGCACGAGGCTATGGGGGCTGCAGGAGTGTAAGTCCTTTCACAGAATGTCCCACAGCTGTTGTTTCTGAGCCTTGTGTATACAGCGTGGGTGTGTACAGGGTTATAACTACCAGGTGTGTCTGTCTCTCCCATCTTCACTTTTCATGCTGCTCCTAATCTTTGGTGAGCTTGGAGGCCAGGAAATCAACTTTGGAGCATGAAGACTAGAAAACCAAACTTGATACATTATTTGTAAAGAAGATGAAATAGACTTTGTCTGTGAGTGTGGGGACTCTCCTCAAAGGAAGAATCAGGATGTGTGTTTTATTCAGAGCTCTTTGTTTCCTTCCTAATTCTCAACTGAGCTGGAGCTGAGAAAGGGCCTGGATGGAGGCTGGGAGGAGCTCTATCCTTATGCTGAAGTGTGTTCACTGATTCATTCTACAAATCTGTGTGTATTGAGCCCCGACTGTGGACCAGGTACTGTTCTGGGCACTGTGGGTCATAGAGTCTCCTTCTTCCCCTGAGGAGATGATGTTTGAGCTGAGATAAACACAGCCCTCTCTTGGTGCCCACATGCAAATCCTTCCAGACTCCATATGCATGCACACCTGTATGCATTTTCTTCTTCATTAATGACTCCTGAATGAAATAATTTCTCCTCATAATGGCCTATAGTTGCCAAACTTTGTATAATGAATATTTATTATTTTAATAAAAAGAGATAAAGATATAGTCTTTTCTTAATGTCAGGAGATTTGGGAAAATTTTTCATCCAAAAAGGTTAAAATGATAAAGTGGGTGCTTATATGGTCATACATATTCCACTGTCTAGAAAATGTGGACCTTTGAGTCAGGGTCGATGGTGTGTGTGCATGTGTGTGTGTCTGTGTGTGTGTGTGAGAGAGAGAGAGAGAGAGAGAAGGGGAGGCAGGGATGGATGTAGCCAAGGGCAAGGTGTTAGGCCCCGGCTTCCCAGGCAGTGTGAAGTGTGAAACAAACCAGGGGTCCCAGAGCCATGTGTTCACCAGGCTTGTCAGCCTGCAGAGAGATTAGGGCTGGGACCGTGGCCAGAGAACCGTCTCGCTCCCCAGAAGCACAGAGGAAGAAGCGTGAGATGTAATGAGAAGTAGTCGCCCAGCACTGAAAGTGGAAAACGGTATTGATTTTCCTGTGCTTGGTTGCTCAGGGGAGCTCATCAGGTGCAACCTTACAAGCATCCACCACCCTGGAGGGGTCTGTGGCGCCCCCTGCCTGCCTTGATTCTCTGCTCCGCAGAGGCCAGCTCCCCAGTCCAGCCTTTGCAAATCCCATGAAATGCCTTACCCTCTGTCCTGGGGGTCCAGCTCAGACAGTGGAAGGGCAGGTGACAGTGGACAGAAGAGGCCTGGGAAGACACAGCTTTCTGCTCTGAAATGTGTGACCAGAAGTCAGGCTGCTGCCCTGACTCTAGGTTCCTACCCACACCAATCTCTGTGGCTTCCAGGCACTCAGGTAAGCCCCCAGCAGCCCCCCAGCACTGGAGCCTGTCCCTACACAGATCCAGAGCCATATGAAGGAAGACTGAGCTCCACTCTGGAGCACAAAAGCAGTGAATAGAGGCAGAAACTCCAGTGAGTGACCCTGAATACAAGGCCAGTGCAGCCCCAAAGCTCCTACCTACAAGCAAGGATTACCATTTGAGGAGGTGATACAATGCAGCTGTTAAGAGTAGGGTGTGGGCAGGGGAGGGAGGTTCTAGAGGAAGGGGATATATGTATACTTATGGCTGATTCATGTTGTTGTAGGGCAGAAACCAACACAACATTGTAAAGTAACTATCCTCCAGTTAAAAATAAATTAAAAAAAAAAAAGAAAAAAAAAGAGTAGGGTGTTTGGAGTCAGCTAGGCTTGGACTGGCATCCTGGCTCCTTCATTCACCAAGTATGTGAACTCAGACAAAATTTTTAACTTTCTTCAGCCTCAGTAGTCCCATCTGTAGAATGGGGATAATAGTGTCTCCTCAGGGGGTTATTGTGAGGATACCATCAGATAAAGAGATAAAGCAGCTAATGCACTTAAGCACTTGCATATTTTGTATGTGTATCTGTGCTTATGTTTTCTAAAAGCACTGAACAGATTGAAGATTATAATCAGAAACTAGATGCAAATCCCTCAAAGCTATGGCCAAATGTCCCATCCCACTTCCTGATAACTTCTCAAGGTTGAAGAACTTTGGAAGCCATAGGGAGAGAGAAGAGCTCTGGTCCTTGCAGCCGCAGGAGGATGCATCCCCAGTTGGTGGAAATATGGCAGGGGGCAGTTGGTAAAGAACTGACCCCCTGAGTCTGGAATGTTCCCCCCCTGCTGTTGTCACTCCCTGGCAGTTAACCTCACTGAGTCCAAACTAGTCCCTCACCCGTGTCAGCATCAGAGTGAATGTCACTGTCCCCCGTCCATCCTATGACAGTAGTCACAGTGACCTTACTCAGATGGAATCAAGTCACCACACTGTCTGAAACCTTCAACGGCTCCCCATCACCTAGAGTAAAGTGAGAAATCCTTATCAGAGCATTCCAAGCCCTTCAACGCTTTCCCTGGAGTTAACCAGCCCCTGCCCACCTATTCTTCCTCTTCTGCCTCCCCAGTGCCCACCCCATTCCAACAGGCCACTGCTTCATGCCTTCAAGGCTGTGTCAGCAGATGCAGGTTAAAAAAATTGGCTTCAAATACCAGTAAATAATGGGGCCAAAAGTGGCCTCGGGTAAACCTTCCTTCCTTCTTTTCTTCCCTCCTTCTTTAATTCAACAAATATTTATTAGTTGCTTCCAGACCCTGAAGATATAAAGATGATGAGACAGTGATCTCTAGGGGTTGGTTAACCCTCAAGGGAGAATGTTAGCTAGGCTGGAACTGAACATAAAACATGTTCAATAAATATATATTAAGCAAATAAGTGAACAAATGTAGGTTACAGTAGGTTATCACAGTACAAAGCACAAGGAGAGAAAAGAAAAGAAGCCTCTTTACCACTTCCTGGAGATCAAGGAAGACTTCAGGAGGCAGGAGATGAGCTAGATGAATTTGGAAGAGTTGACTTAGAGCTTGCAGGTGGCACTGGGAAGTGCATTGAGCACAGTCACAGCCAAAAGAGAGAGAGAAAAAAGCCCACAGAGTGTAAGTAGATTGGCATAACCTGGGCACAGGCGCAGGGGCAGGAGATGGGGTGGAGGAGGAAGCAGGCTCTGGTCACAGACAGCCAGTGAGCAAGGACTCCCTCCTGGGGCTGAAGGGGACTGTTCCAGATACTCAAGAGGAAAACGACCATGCAGGGGCCTGATGAAGAGGCATTTGGGTGCAGATCCGTGGGACCTGGTTGTTGAACAAGCAGCAGTGGCCTGAATGTGGTGGCCCAGGCTCAGAAGGGCTTGAAGTTTAATGCTCTGCAGTTGCCATCTTGGAATTCTTCTGATTTTACATAAGAATGTGTGTTTTGGGGGTGAAACCTACTAGGTGAAGCATGTGCTGGGGGCTTGGAGCACAGTCCAGCTTCTACCTACTCCTGCAGATGAGCTCTGGGCCTGCCTCCTACACCTGGTGCCCCAGGCGGGGCCCCCAAGCCCTGGCTATCACCCTCCACTCCAGGTGTGACCCATCACAAGCCAGGCCTGCATTACTCTGTGGTGTGGTTCAGGGCAAAAGGCCTGATATGGGTCCTGAGGAGAGAGTAAAAGAGGAGGTGCGAACCCCTCCTCATGTCTCAGCTGATTGGGCCTCTGGCCCCGCTTCCATGCGTCCAGTGAGAGGGGACTCACTGCCTCCTAGGGGAGCTGTGAGAAGGTCACTGGTCAATCCAGCACCACCATCCTCCTGCCTGGACTTCCTTCCCTCAGGGGCTACCTGGGTCCTCTCAGGGCTTGAAAAATCCTTCTGCACTCACTCAGAGCTCAACAACCCTCCTCCAGAAACTAAGTCTGCTCCAGGCCAATGCCCTTCCTGTCTCTGTCTGTCCAGACCCCCTCAGCCAGTCACTCCTACAGCAGCCTGGCCCGGGATGGAAGACACAGGGTCCTGAAGACAGTGGTTTGTGGGAGTCAGTAAGCACCAACTGTTAAATATGCAGGAATTCTGCGAGTTAAACTGTTGGTAGCTTAAAAGATGCCATGGTAGAAGTATTTACACCAAGGAAATGCAAACACTACAAATCAGGGCCAATTTTTACCTTGGAGAGCCAGTTTAATAACTCACCACAGCCCGGAACCCTGATTTCCATAGACCAAGGGTTTGGAAAGGCCTAGGGGGTTTCCTGGCTTCCCCAGTGGCTCAGTGGTAAAGAATCTACCCGCAATGCAAAAGCCACAGGAGACACAGGTTCAAACCCTGCGTCAGGAAGATTCCCTGGAGAAGAGCATGACATACAAGATCACTCTAGTATTCTTGCCTGGAGAATCCTATGGACAGAGGAGCCTGGTGGGCTACAGTCCATAGGGTTGCAAAGAGTCTGACATGATTACTAATACTTATATGTGTGTGTCTATGTGTTTGCTTATTTGTGCATGTGTGTGTTTGCTCTTGTGTGAGTCTCTATAGGTGTTTCCATGTGTGTGTGCACATGTATGTGTTTCAGCAAAGGGACTGGGAGTGTGGATTCTCTGACAACCAAAACTACCAATAGCTCAGTTGATAAAGAATCTGCCTGCAATGCAGGAGACCCCGGTTCAATTCCTGTGTTGGGAAGATCTGCTGGAGAAGAGATAGGCTACTCACTCCAGTATTCTTGGGCTTTCCTTGTGACTTAGCTGGTAGAGAGTCTGCCTGCAATATGGGAGACCTGGGTTCAATCCCTGGTTTGGGAAGATCTCCTGGAGAAGGGAAAGGCTACCCTCTCCAGTATTCAGGCCTGGAGAATTCCATGGACTATATAGTCCATGGGGTTACAAGAGTTGGACACGACTGAGAGACTTTTACTTCACTTCACCCATTTTGGTAGGGGAGGTGTCCCCCGGAGGTCCAGCAGGGGTCTCCACTCTGTGACCATGCAGGCTCTCCTGCCAGACCCCAGGGGCCTCAGTTCCCTACAATAAAGCCTTGGGGCCTCTGTGCACATAAGCCCATTAGCAGCCTCAAAATTCTGGCGGCTGGTCTAGCTCCATTCAAAAACTGTCTTCTGATTCCTTTGGTTGTTTATTTTAATATTTATAAAAAACAAAATTTAGCCCCTTTGGAAAGTCTTAAGTCTAAAACTGTTTAAAACTAAATAAAACAAAACAACAAATTATTAATACTAGAAGTTAGTTGAGATAATCCTTAGCTTTTCATGCGAAGTTATACTCAGAGGATGTCCAGAGAAAACCGTTAAGAAGGCAGAAGGAGGCAGTAAGGAGGGCCTGGTTCTATGGCAACACCAACATGATGAGGAAAAAGATTGTGAAACGAGCTCAGTGAGCTACCAGGGCTGGGGAGAGCCCAGGACTCAGTTCAACTTGGCACTTGTGGAAGAAGGTGGGACTTCTTCCCTCAGTCAACAGACGTCATCAGGCAAACCTGGGTGCACCCAAAATGGGAAGGCTGACAGTGAAGTAACACTGCCATGGCCCCTTGCAGGTCACTCACAAGAGGTGCTTAATCAGTTTTTTTTAAATTGTTCTTTTATTTGGGAGTCTTCCTCCCTCTTCTTCCCTTCCTTCCTCCTCTTTCCTCTTTTCCTTTCTGCTGGATGAGGACTGAATATGTCTGTGCACCCTGGATCCCCCAGATGCCGATTAGAGCCCAGGATATAAAGATAATGATTCAGGCCTCTCTCTCATCTTCCCTGAAGTTCTAAGAGGGAAGGACTATGTTGCTATGTCCCCAAAGGAAAGAAGCCAGGGAGGGCATCTACCTGCACAATAGGTGACCAAGAGGGTCAGGACATCAGGCCAGGACCCACTTGTTCTCTAGTTTGAACTAGGACTCTCAGAGAAGTGCATATAAAACTTATAAAGTTTCTCAGCCCTCCTGCCACAGCCTCTGTCCTCAGCAGACCTGGAGGAACTCAGCTGTACCCCTGCCTATTCCCTCACCATCCTACATTCAGCTGGTTGTACCCACAGATGGGGTCCGCCAGGAGGAGTCCCTAGGAACCACAAACTAGAGGCTCAACTTCCTGGCACCTGGGTGGCTGCCCCCTGGTGAAATTCTAGGGCTTTTCCCAGATGCTTCATAATAAAGGGGAGGTGCATGTGTACTTGCTAAGTTGCTTCAGTCACATCTGACTCTTTGCGAACCTATGGACTGTAGCCCACCAGTCTCCTCTGACCATGAGCTTCTCCAAGCAAGAATTACTGGAGTGGGTTGCCATGCCTTCCTCCAGGGAATCTTCCCGACACAGGAATTGAACCTGCATCTCTTACGTCTCCTGCATTGGCAGATGGGTTCTTCACCACTAGCGCCCCCTGGAAAGCCCAATAGGGGAGGTACGGGAATGGCAGTTAAGATACGTAACTCAAGTTCTGTTATCTGCTTTGCTTTTACAGGTTATTTGCTTTTACACATTTGTTGGAAGAAAAAGTTCAACTACTTTTTAAAAATTGTAAATCATCATTCTTAAGTGAGTGAAAGTCGCTCAGTCATGTCTGACCCTTTGCGACCCCATGGACTATACAGTCCATGGAATTCTCCACGCCAGAACACTGAAGTGGGTAACCTTTCCCTTCTCCAGGGGATCTTCCCAACAAGGGATTGAACCCAGGTCTCCCACATTGCAGGCAGATTCTTTACCAGCTGAGCTACAGGGAAGCCCAAATCATCGTTTTAGGAGTCGCTATTTCATTAGGTAGGTTTGTTAATAATAACCTTTATGGGATTCCACATGAGGTTGGAGGGCTTGCATGTGTTTTATACAAGATTCTCTGATGCTCTGATTTGCCCTGTCTGAGCACTAGTAGCCTAGTGGGTCAGGGAAGCCTGAAGTGGGCAGGTCCCACAGATCGTGTCTCTTCTGTGTCCCCACAGCATCCTCCTCTGGCTGGACATGGGCCCGACGCCTGCCTGCCTGTCTTATGCTTTTCCGGGTGCTGTCCTGGCTGTCTGGGCAGGCCTTCTTATGACTGTACTGGGGAGAGTTGGTGGAACCACCCTCCACCCCTGACTCCCTGCTCTGGGTGTGCCTCTCAGAGGCTGAAGGAGAGACAAGGGGATGCCCATTATCTCCGAGAACAGGGCCTCATCTCGCATGGCTGGGGCCACAGAGTTTCCTCTGACAGACAGGACAAGGGAAGGGGGCCTTTGGAGAGGGTGACTCAGTCCCTGGGCCCCTCACCTTCCCTCATCTCTCTCAGTGATTTGAAAGTTGGAACCTAATGGAAAGGGTTTCCCTGAGAGAATGGGGGAAAGAGGGCTTGCCCTGGAGGAGGCTGTGCCTAAGCTTGGTCCAGGGCTGGAATTGGGATGCCGAGGGGCGGGGGAGGGGGCCGGCTAGAACCAGACAAGAGGTGCTGGTCCTTAGACTGTCTTCCCTCCCAAGGCCTGCCGGCCTTACCCACCTCCCGCCACGTGCAGACCCTCCCTCTGCTTGGATGTCCCAGGCTGGGCCCCTGATCTTCTCCCCCTCCACCCGCTGTCCCCTCTGCAGACCCAGCCGCTCACGCCTGGCCTGGCGCAGGAGTTCTGTTCCGTTCTCCCTCTGTTCCTCCCCGAGCTCTGTACCTGCCCAGGTGAGCCTGTGCCAACAGCCCAGGGCCTCTAGGGGGCAGCGGAGAGAGAGTACACACCGGCTGAGCAGCCTAAGAGCCCTGTTCCAGATGCATTCCTGTCTGTGAGTTGCTCGCTGGGTTCCTTGGGGGCAACCCACTGTTCTCTCTGGGCCTCTGTTTCTTCACTGGCTTTTTGGGGAGAAGGCTCACAATCCCCTCCCTGTCAGAATTCTGTGACTGAACTGCTGCAGTGGATCCAAGGAGGAGGTGGAGACCGGAGTATTCAGGCTGCCTGGAAGGAGTGTAGGAGGCTAGGCAGTGGGGAGGCCCCAGCAGGGGTGTGTGCCCCTTCTTAGCATCCCCCACCCCCAGGACAGCAGGCCAGAGGCTAAGACAGGCCAGGAAAGCTTGATGCTGGAGCATGGTGGCTGGTGTCGCAGCTAGAGGCACGGGAGCCTAAGAACCAGAGACTGCTATGTGCCTGGAGGAGCCTAGCACCCCTGGGGCCTCACAAGGCCACCAACAACCGCTCCTTCCACCACCCCTACCAGGGTTTTCTCAGCTCTGATTGTAGGACTAATAGATTTGAGATTTCTTTTTGTAAAGAAATACAACCCCAGTGGACCCGGCTGGGAGGTCCCTAGCCCACCCAGATGCCCAGAATTCCACGTGCCCCTTTTGCTCGGAAGGGCTGGAGTTGGGGCTCAGAGGGGCTTGGTTAGCCCTGCCCAAGATGGGCTGGGAAGTTGAGGAGGCTGGAGGGGCCTGTACTGGACTCTGGCCTCTGCCAAGCAGCACTGGGGAGGCCCAGAGGGGTTTATTTGGATTTTTTTAATTATCATTTTTACTTTTTTTCTCCTCATGAAAAAGTTTTAATATACACAGTAAATTAAGCCCAGAAAAAAGGAGGGGGGCACATTTCATCTTTAATCTATTTACTTCTGAATATTTAACATACAATTCTGGCACCAATCACCAAATTTAACTGGAAAATTACTCACTAATCTGTTTGCTTATTTGGAATAATTGGGTCGGCTGCCAGCGCGAGGATTTCCCCCCCTGTTTAATATCTCAGTTAGTAGTCCAATTTCAGCTTGGCGGCATAATTACTCTGACAGAGCTGTAGCCACGGGGCCTGTGAGTGGGGCTGCTTTTAAACCGTAAATTATGAAGGATTAGCATTTATGAATTTTAAATCAGGGCTGGGGTAGGAGACACTAAAGCTGCTTAACGCTGGGGAACAGCAGCCTCCTCTCAGCAGCAGAAGCCGTAACCCTTCCGCTCCCAGGACGAGCCACGGGACATGGGAGCCTGGGACGCGGAGGTTGGTGACCCAGAAGGTGTGGCAACACAAGGGACACAGGAGTGGGGAAAGCTGTAGCAGTGCTGGACCCCAGGAGTTGAAAAACCTAGGGTGAGCAAGGGCTTTGGCCTTCCCACTCTCCCACCCAAGTCCACGGGGTGCAATTTCCTCTTGGTTAGTAACGGTTCACCTCCCCACTGCCCTAGAGGATGCTTGGAGCGATGACTTAACTGGGAGTTGAGGTTAGTTCCTGCAGCCCCTGCCTGCCACAGGAAGAGTCCCTACTGCTCTTAAGAATCCTCATCTGGCTGGGAGCCAGCCTGACTCAGCGTCCTCTGGCTCTCAGTGTGACTTCCTGGCATGCTTGGCTCGGGTCAGCTGCAGAATGGCCAACAAGGCTTCCCCAGGTATGTCATTCTGAGTTCTCGTCTTCCCTCCCCTCTTCCTCCATCCCCACTCCACCTTCCTCTGGCACATGATGGCCTTAGACCCACCTTCGAAATCATATGAACCTGGGTTTGAAATCCAGCAATGCTTTGTATAAGCCGTGTGACTATGGGAGAGTTACTTAATCTTTCTGAGACTCCATCTTATTCATCAGTTAAATGGAGACAGTAATGCTGACCTCGCGGGGCTGCTGGGGACTTCCATCAGGCACTGTGGGCGAGACGCTAGGCACAGTGCCCGGCACATGGCCAGTGTTTATCCTGTTAGCTCCATATACCCAAGTCTATGCCCTGCACCCACTGCCCTCCCTCTGTGCCTCATTTCTCACAGCACAGGGAAGTCTCAGCCTCTGGCCGCTCATTCTGGCCTTATGGTTGATGCCAGGGCTGTATCTCAAGATTCTACTGGGCTCCAGGCACAAGTGGCCACTAGAACACTGACTCTGGGGCCACTTTGGCTGGATTTGAACTCTCACTCTGTCATTTACTAGCTCAGTGACCTTGAACAAGTTATTTAGCCTCTCTAAGCCTCAGTCTTCCTAATCTGCAAAATGGGGATCATAACAATAGTATCCCATCATAGTGCTATTAAGATTTGGTAAGTTAATGTACAGCATTCAGAATCATACCTGCCTCACAGAAAACACTAACTATGCTAGTTGTTGTTATTTACTATCATTATGAGGAAGATAACTGTGGCCCACTCTGTGGAACCTGCCTGTTCTAAGGCTCCAGGTTGAGCCTGAGGGATCTCTAGGTTGCCTACAAAAACACAGGGAAATGAGGCAGGATCTGAGTGGGCAGGACAGGGCCACCAGACACCTCACTGAGGGCCAGTCTGGAGCACATCTCTCTGGGATCAAGCAGTCCTTATAGTGGCCAGACCTCTACTTGTCATGTGTGTGGGTGATGGGACCTTTCCATCACCTGCAGTTCTGGAAGAGCCTCCTGACATACTTTATAGGGAAGATTCTGAGGTGCAGGCCTGCTGTGCAGGCAGCCAAGGCTGGAGAGGCAGGAATGAGACCACAGGGACACATCAGCCCAGACATTCCCTCTGTGTGGGCTAGCGTGCCCTCCCAACTGGCCAAGATCTCTGTCCCTCAGGTCCTCAGGCCTGGGCTAGACCAGGGCAATGGGTGGCCAGGGAAGGAAGAATGGCAGCGACTCCAGGCATCCCAGCCTACAAGGTGAGCAGGCCAGGCCAGGCTGGGCCCAGAGCCTCCCTCTAGGTCTCCAGGGCTCCCAGCCCTTCCCACTGCCCGCTCACCAGCTTCAACAACAGCCTGTCCTAGGCCAGCACGTGTACACCGTGTGATAAGCTGCCAGTGCCTCCATGTGGGTCCTCTGGCAGTTCACTTCCCTGGTTGGGACCTGATTTTGTACATCTGAAAGAACAGGAGGGTTCTTGCCTACCTAGAGGTCTATGATTCAAGTTCACAGCCTGTTATCTCAGCAGAATGGACACAGCCCGTCACTCTCCTGTTCTCTGCAGAGGAGGACCCACAGCCCATCCACAGGTCCAGGTGGGGTTCAGTTTGGCTTAATGTGACATCCTGGATGGGTCCTGCCACCCAACACCATCCACGACTTAGGCTTAATGATGGACGGTGCCACATACCCTCAGCTCCTGGGCATGGGCTGGCTGTGGGACTCCTGGGAAAATGCTGTAGCCCAGCCAGGGCTCACAGGTCCTCACATATTCATAATGTTCTATTTTTTTTTTATTAATTTGTTTGTTTATTTTTGGCTGCACTGGATCTTTGTCGCTTCCCATGGGCTTTCTCTCTAGTAGTGGCAAGCAGGCGGTGCTCTTGGCTATAGTGCATGGGCTTCTCATTGCAAAGGCTTCTGTTGTTGCGGAGCACAGGCTCTGGGGTGTATGGGCTACAGTAGTTGTGGCCCATGGGCCTAGTTGGCCCATGGCATGTGGAATCTTCCTGAACCAGGGATTGAACCTGTGTTCCCTGCACTGGCAAGTGGATTCTTAACCACTCGACCACCAGGGGAGTCCTAATGCTCTTTAAAATATGTCCTGCATGGTACTTTTTATGGCAACTCAAGATAGGTCAGACAGTAAAGAATCTGCTTGCAATGCAGGAGACTGGGGTTCGATCCCTGGATTGGGAAGATCCTCTGGAGAAAGGAATGGCAACCCACTCCAGTATTCTTGCCTGGAAAAGCCCATGGACGGCGGAGCCTAGCAGGCCACAGTCCATGGGATCACAAAGAGTCAGACACGACTGAGTGACTAACACTACTACTATACTATTATGATAATTTTGCTTCAGCAAATAAGTCCTTAAGTATCCCTCCTTGTACCTCCATGTTCCCCACACCATCACTCTCAGCCATCTGGCCCTTAAGGACCATGATTTGGGGGATGAGTAAAGGAGGAAGGAACCACCGCAGGGCATGCCAGCAGCTGAAGAAGGACTGCACTCCCAGGGTCCCCACAGGACTTCTAGCACGGTTGGTCTGTGAGCATGCTGGGATGCTTGATGGATGGGAAGTGCCCGGTTTGTCGAGTTCTTGCTGAGCTTTGTGATAACTCATTGTATTTCTTTCTTTACAAATTGGCCCATTAGTACTCCCGAACTGAATGGAATTCTAACCAGGAGTATCCCAGCCTGGGCTGAGCCTGGGCCAGGAATTACCTGCGGCAGGAAGGCAGGAAGGCCTGCACCTTGGGAAGGAAGCTGGGGACGGCTGGCTGGAGAGGGCCCTACATTCTGCAAGGGAATTGGGTTTGTTTTCTTTAAACTCGAGAGAATGAAAGAGTTCTAACCAAGCCCTGCTGGATTTAAATAGCAAGATCTGCCTCTCTGCTCACTGGCTTTCAAGCTGGGGGCTCTGATCCCTGTTTGAGGGGTTAAATTCTAACCCCATTAAACCATTTATGGAAAGCTGACCACCAGGGAGGGAGGCGGCCCCTCTTCCTGCAGCCTCCCTAAACCCCACAGATTCTGAAATTGGTTGTCACTCTCAGTCAGAGGATTCTAAACAAGTAGGCGCTAATCCCCTCTGTTAAGGAGATACTTATTTTGTCTGAAAAACTTCAAAGAGCCCATGACAGACACTCAAAATCAAAATTAGCATTCCAATGAGGATTTAAAAAAAATAATAATTCTTACAGTTCTGCTAAGGAGAGGAGGAGAGGGGAAGTGGCAGCCTGGGAGCCTGGGGGAGGGAGCAGGACAGTGCTTTTCATCTGGCTACCTGCAGGAGCTCTGGGCATCTGTCCCTGCTGGTTGAGATGCCAAAGACCCCTCCCCAAAGGGGCAAAAGCTAGGCTGTAACCTGGGCCCTTCATGGTGGGCAGGAAGTGGCAATCCCCAAGGGTCCTGCAGATGAGAAGTTCAAGTCTCAGAGAGGGCGGTGGCAGTTGGAGTCAAGCATTTGGACCCAGGGTGGGCCTTGGATCTGCCTGCCTGAGGCCACACTGGTGCTCTCAGCTCACTGGGCTGGTAGGAGTGTGGAGAGCCTTACAGAGTGTGGAGCCTTGCCATATTTTTTAAAAAATAATGATATTTAAATTTTTTTTTAAATTTACTTGTTTTACTTATTTTTGGCTGCGCTGGGTCTTCCTTGCTGCACACAAGCTTTCTCTGGTTGCAGCGAGCAAGAGTTACTCTAGTTGCGGTACACAGGCTTCTCATCATGGTAGCTTCTCTTGTTGCAGAGCATGGGCTCTAGAGAGCAGGCTCAATAGTTGTGGCATACAAGCTGAGTTGTGCTGCAGCACGTGAAACCTTCCCGGACCAGGGTTTGAACCTATGTCCCCTGCATTAGCCGGCAGATTCTTAACCCCTGGACCACTGGGAAGTCTAGTCCTGCAGTCTTGCCAACACATCTGTCTGTGTCAGGGCTGTGTCTGGAGCCACTGCAGGGTCTTAACACTCCTCTCTAGTCCCGGCAGCCTCCCTTCTGGAACCCAGCGAGCCTCCTCCCACCCCCAGGCCTGACCTCTCCCTTGGCTGGACCATTGCTGCCTGTCCAGCCTCACCCTGGCCTGTCCCACCTCACCCTGGCCTGTCCCTTCCCATGACCCAGCCTACTCCAGAAGGGCTCCCTCACCAGAGTCATTCTGGTATTTTCATCTCTCAAGGGACCCTCCGTTCCAGATTCCCAGGCCAGTGAGAGCCTCCCACCTCCAGGTAGGGGGCTCCTCTCCCCCAGTCTCTATAGCCCTTCCTTTCTAAAGTCCCTCAGGGGCCTGCAGGGCCTCCTGGGCCCACCTCGGCTCCTGGACCAAATCCTCCATTTGCTCTCTCAACTCCTGCTTGACCTTCCCCAGAAGCCATGGGGCAGGACCTAGCCCTCCTGCTCCCCTCAGCCAGGATGCCCCTAAACCTGTTTGGTGTCGCCCCTTGCAGAGAGGACCCCGCACCTTGAAGACTTTTAATCCTCAGTCGTCCCTCGCTTCTCCCAATACCCACTGCTTTTCTGCATCACCTCCAAGCTCTCCCCATCATCTGCCCGGTCCCCACTGGGCACTGTGCTCCTCCCCAAGGCTGATGCAGGACTAGATTCTGTCCTCTCACTCAAACCCTCCGCAATGTGCAGACCTGCTCCGTGCCTGGCCTGGAGTGGGTGCTGGAGCACAGGGCCCAGACCCTGATCTTGTCATGCTTCCATCCAAAATAAGAGTGCTGGTCCATCACAGTACACGGGCATCGGAGAGCTCCATCTGGGGCTCCCTGAGGAGGTGCCAATGAGCTTCAGTAGGAAGTCACCAGGTGGGCAGAAGAACAAAGGGCCTTCCAGTAGGTACAGCAATGTGCAAGTACAGGAGGCAGGGAAGCCTGGGAATAATGAGAACTTCAACTCTCAGCCCAGGGAACCCCAGTACCCCTTCCTGATCCCTAGCCCAGGTCCCCAGGCCCTTTATGAGGCCCAAGTGCTCTAGTAACAGATTGTCCAGCACAGAACCTCAGAGAGGGAAAGAAGGAAGTGTCTATGACACCCTCACCTTCAATGAGAGAGACCCCTTGAAAGCATCACCTCATCCACGACAATGGCCTTTGGTTTTGGTACTAGAAAAGCCTGAAGGAGATATCCAAAATGCCCAGCTTTTGTCTTTAACCCCTCCTGAAGCACGCCTGGTTTCTCCTGGCTGGCCGGTATTATCCCTATGAAATTGGCTCTGTTCAAAGCACTCTCCCACCCATAATTCATATATACATTTCTATAACATTCATGCTCAGAACCCACATAGATGGGTGTTGTCCAATAGAAATACACTGCAAGCCACATACGGGATTTTTCAAGTGTCTAGTAGTCACATTGAAAAGATAAATCTACTAATTTATTTTCCTTAGCCCAATATTATTACTGGGTCTCTGTAACCCAAAACATTACTGTTTCAATATGCAATCAACATAAATTTATTAATGAGGTTTTTTTTTGGTAATAAGTCTTAGAAATCTAGTGTGTATTTTACACTGACAGCATACTCCCTTCCAACTCGGCACATTTCAAGTGTTCCGTGGCCACAAGCAGCTTGTTGTTGTTGTTTTTCAGTTGCTAAGTCATGTCCAACTGTTTGCAACCCCTCGGACTGCAGCATACCAGACTTCCCTGTCCTTCACTGCCTCCCGGAGTTTGCTCAAACTCATGTCCATTGACCCAAGCAGCTACTGGCTACTATAGTGGACAGCCCAGAGGCCAGCCCAGTGTGTTTCTAGGTGAAGAAACTGGGAAAGAGGGGAATGGACTTTGTGATAGACTGTATGTTTGTATTTTCTCAAAATTCATGTGTTTTCTCAAAATACCCTCAGTGCGAAGGTATTAGGCAGAGGGACCTTTGGGAGGTAATTAGAATTAGAAGAGATCACGAGGGCGGGCCCTCATGAATGGGATTAGCATCCTTATAAGAGTCATAAGAGAGCTTGCTTCCTCTCTCTGTTGGCCACCATGTGAGACGTCGGTGGTCTGCAACCCAGAAGAGGGCCCTTCCCAGAACCCAACCAACCGTGCTGGTGCCCTGATCTTGCATTTCCAGACTCCAGAACTGTGAGAGGGAAAGTTCTATTCTTTATGCGTCACCCAGTCTATGATATTCTATTATAGCTAAGACCGACTTGCTCAGAGTCAAAGGCAAACCCGACTTTTGGATGCATTCTCCTGACTCCAGTTTTTGGCCTTCCCACAGAAGGACCTTGATGGATGCTGAGGGGGCCCAGGGCACTAGGGACGCTGAGCAGAAACACTGGACTGGGCCAGAGGTGGGCATCACATGCTGGGCCTGCTGCTAAGCTCCCCACGCATGGCCTTGGGCGGACCAGGAGCAGCACTGAACGTGGGGACGCTACTGGCCCTGCCCTCTGGTCCTGCTGGCTGTACAAGGAGGTCAGATGAAGACACATCAAAGCAGCAGACATTTCCAGCAGCTGCTCTGTGCCAGGCGCCCTGTGGCGCGCTGGGGGCAGTCCTCACGCTGAGGAGCTTGCGGTAGGGGACGGGACAAGGACAGCACAGGTGGCAAGGTCCACCAGGAGAAAAGCACAAGGCCCTGTGGAGGCATTGAGGACATGGTGTTCATCTTTCATGGGGAGATGGGAGAGGTGAAAGCTGGACTGGGTCTGGGAAGAGGAGCAGAAATTCTGCTCGGAGGTCTCTTTCTGCAGCTCGGACCCCCACCCCTCACCCTAGTTTCCTAAAACCCCAGGACCTCAGCTGTCCCTGAAGGGTGAATAGCCCAAGTGAGGACAGCCCAGTAGCACAAAGTAGGTAGCCCAACCCTGCCCACAGTCCTGTTAGACAGGCAACACCCCGCCCCAGAGGAGGCCGGTGCCATGTCCTCCTCAGGAGAGCCCCACGGATTCTGGCCTCAGCCCTTCCCCCTTTCCTTCAGCCATTCCAGACTTGTTTGGGATGAACTGAATCTGCCCGTGGAACCAGAGAGGTGGCCTGAGACCTGCCTGCCAAAAGCCGGGGAAGCCACCTCCTGAGAGTCAGCTGGCCTCCTCCTGGGCGAAGGCTGGTGGCAGTCCCCAGGGCCTGGGGGTCTCTGGGGCTGCACTCTGTAGGCAAGGCCTCGCTGCCTCTGGCCCCCACCTGGCCACAAAGCCCCAGTGCCGGTAATGAGCATCTCCGGCTCCACCGCGGCTCAGAGGAGGCCTCCCGGCAGTCAGGCCTTGTTCTCATTGTCCCACTCCAGCCCAAATGCACCAGGCCCAGGCCTCAATCACGATCAATGGGCCGAGGATGTGCCGAGGCGGCACTTTCATCTTTTCTCAAGGCCGGTGTTTGAACTTCTCCGAGCAAGCGGCCTTCCCAAACGGGCTTGTCTTCTAAGAAGGCGGCCAATCTCCTTTCCCTTGCTTCCTAAGCAGGCTGATCCTGACAGTTATTGAGGCACCAAAAAAAAAATAGAGAGACGTTCAAAGGCAAATCTAAATTACCGTCCTCTTCAAACTGGGGAAAAGTCTTATTAAGTCACCTGCGTGTGAATCCCGGCCTATTTCTGTCTGCAGACCTTTCTTCCTTTGTGCCACATAAATGGACACATCTTATTGATTTTCTTTCAACCTGGATCACCTCCATCGCTGTGAATATGGGCAGACAAATCCTGCTCCTTCCTTCCCAGCGGGGCTGAGGAAGAATGGGGGTGGCAGCCAGAGGGGCCCCGGATGACGGGGGCAGCTGCCCGCTCCTCGCCACCCCCTGTGTGCCTTCCCACAGGATCGGTATTTTCCTAGGGGAGCCGGGGAGGCACAGGGGGCCTCAGGGAGGCTCTGGGACTGCAGCCAGCAGACAGGGCCTTGCCAATCCTTCCTGGTTTGGGGGGACAACTCCAGGGGCCCTTGAACTCATCTCCCCACTACACACTCTCAGCCTGTTCCCTCAGGTCCTAGGCCTCCCACTCGTCCTCTGTAACTCCCACCCCCAAGCACTGGCCACTCTGCTTACTCCATTCCTAGCCTTGACCTCTTTGCTGAATAGGCCTTGCACACTCCCACCTCAGGGCCTTAGCACTGCTGCTCCCACGCCCAGAAAGATCCCCAAGCCTCTTTCCCTCACCTCCTTCAAGTCTCCACTCAAATGTCAACTTCTCAGTGAAACTTTCTTGGGCCACCCCATGTAAAATTGTACCCATCCCTCTAGGCTCCCCAGCCCCCTCCCCACTTTATGTTCCTGCATTGCACTTCTCATTATTCACATGCTCTATGTTTTACCTGCTTGTGTTGGTTGGTTATCTGCCCCCTCTAAAGTCTAAATTCCATGCCAACAGAGCTGTTTGCCCCTTTGGTTCAGTACAGTGTCACCTATACCTAGAATAGCATTCAGTATACAAAGGTGTTCTGTAAACAATTATTTGGTGCAAGTCATACAGGGGCCCAGCCAGTGCTAGCATCCCCCTTCTGATCCAGTCTCCAGCCTCCAGAGGACACCACACAGGAGGCCCAGGCCACATCCTCACTTCATCATCACCTCTACTTGAAGTGACCACAGGCTCCCAGGAAAAATATCCTCCCTTAGGCCTGCAGCTTGGCCTGGACATTGCCTGGTCCAGCTGTGGCCTCAGCCCATGTTTCTAAGAAGGCAGCCAATCTCCCATGGGTCTAAGCCCATGACCACATCTCGAGCCCAACTGTCTCCTGCTACTGGGGATAGGCCCCTGCTGGTATGAAGGTATTTCAACCCATTAGATCCAGCCCACCAGGGCGGTACCACAGAAATGCTCTGGGTCCTTAGCTGCCCTCCCCAACTCGCCCCCAGAGGACAGATCCTCCTGTGGGGACCACAGGGCTGCTGCCCATCTTCCATGCTCGATCCCTAGACTGGGCAAGTGGTATAATAATTACTGTACACTGTGGTCTAGTTGTTTATGTTGCCTACAAATTCAAATGCAGAAATTCTAATTCCCAAGGTAATTAGGAAGAGGGGATTTTGGGAACTGATTATGAAAGAGGGCCCACAGAGCTCCCTAGCCAGTTCACCAGGTGAGGGCACAGCAAGAAGTCACAATCCACAACATGGAAGAGGGCCCGCCCTGGAACCTGACCATGTTGGTATCCTGATGTTGGAATTGCCGCCTCCAGAACTGTGAGAAATGCATTTCTGTTGTGTGTGAGCCACCCAGTCTGTGGGATTGTGTTCTATCAGCCCAAAGAGACTAAGATGCCATACAAACACCCTGACTGGCTACCAGGAGCCCTGGGCTAGCCTTGGCTCTGCAGTTACTCTCTGTATGGCTCTGAGGGACATTTTTCCATCTCGTGACTGAGTTTCCCCATCTGCAATGTGGAAGGAGTCAGAGAACCAAGGATCCCTTTGTAGGTCAGAGCCCCCTGTGGCTCATTCTGGGGAAGATCAGACCCTCCTGCTGGAGGTGCCGGGGCTGCCGGCAGGGCAAGTCCACCGGCGAGACTGACCTTCTCAGGGCAGTTCGTATCTTTGGGCTACACTGGGCCAGAAGGGAGGGTTGAGAGCCTAGGGCAGGGTGAAGCCTTGGGCCTGGAACAGTGTCCCGGCCAGGTCAGAGGTACAGGTCCCAAGCCCTTATTTCATTCCCCTTTGTTTTTGGGCCTCAGATGAGCCACAAGGGCCAGGTGGTTGGGCTGCGAGCATCCAAAGGCCACCAAACCTGACATCAGCACTCGGGGGAACTTTACACTGATCAGAGATAGGAGTGAAGGGTGATAGCCAGGAGCGTTTGACTCAGTGTCCATGACTCTGTGATCTCCCTTCTACCAGCTTGAATATGCTGAATAGCATCCTGATCACAAATTCATCCCTGAGCTTGACCCTGTCACAGACCTTGACCCCGGACCAGGCCCAGCCAGGATCTCCTACCCCAGGGGCCATGCTACCCTCCAGGCTGCCAGCCTCTGGCTGAGCTGAGCTGCAGGAAACATGGCTACTTCCCTGCATCCATCCCCATCAGATTTCATCTGGTGGCCAAGCAGGGGACAGCTTTGCCCGAGGTGATACACCTCACCCTACCACCCCACCCCAGCCCACCCAGCCTCCAGGAGGTCTGTTCTCTCGTTAGTCTATGGACTCTCCCAGTGAGGCCCATCAGTGCTTCTTCCTATCCCTCTGCCTGAGCATGGACCCTCCCCCATTCTCCCTGCCTCACCTTGATTGAGGTGTTCTCTCTCTAGGACCCCTGCAGTCACTTCCTAACTGACCTCCCTGACCCTGACCCTGACCCTAACCCTGCATTGGGCTGGGAGGATGGGTTCCAGCACACAGCCACCAATGATCTTTCTAAAATAGTCTGGTCCTGTATCTCTCTCTTGGAAAACTTCCATTGCCCCAGGGCCCAGACTGGGGCACAAGAGTTAAGAATGCCCTCGCCCTCTAGGTTGTGCCAGTCGGTGCCGGTCAGCATACTAATCAATGTTGCCTGAAATCCCTAGGGGCTTTGCTGGACTCACCCAGTCCTAGCCCAGCGCCCTTAAATCCAGATAAATTTCAGATTCCTCCCCTAGGCTCAAGGTACCACCACATCCCAGGCCAGCCCTCCCGTGTCTATTTCCTCCCAAACCCCACACTCCTGCACTTGGCCACACTGAAGCTCCCAGGGCTATTACCCTCAGAGCCCTCCCACTTCGCATTTCTGCACATTCCTGATACACCTTCTCTCCAAGACTTGTCTTTCTTGTCCTTCTAGGCATCACTGGGCTATCTCTTTCTCCAGGTAAGCCTTGACCAGGGTCCCCTTGGGAGCAGCACACAGCACTACAGTAAGTCCCCTGCATACGAATGAGTTCTATTCTGAGAGTGTGTTTGTAAGTCTAATTTGTTTGTAAATCCAACAAAGTTAGCCTAAGTACCCAACTAACACAATCAGCTATATAGTACTGTACAGTAAGAGGTTTCTAATACTTTTTACACAAATAATACATAAAAACAAGCACAGAAAAATAAAGAAAACATTTTTGATCTTACAGTACAGTACCTTGAAAAGCACAATAGTATGGTACAATGGTTGGCTTACAGAGGCTGGTGTCAAGTGAACAGGCAAGAAGAGTTACTGACTGGAGCAGAGAGAGGAGGTGGGAGATGGTAGAGCTGAAGGATCATCAGCAATAGGAGATGGATGGCAAGCTGCAATTTCACTCATGCCTGATGTTGATGAAACACACATTTGTATCTTTGAAAGCTCACACCTTGAAGATTTGTATGCAGGAGACTTAGTGTAACCACATGGCACTACTCAGGTCCATTTTGGGTTCCTCTGTCTTGATGGTTGAGTCATCTTTGAGGGCCTGAACAACATCTGCTTTTTCTCCAGCTTAGGGCAAGTCCCAGAGTAAGTTCTCAGTAGGCGTTTGTGGAATGAAAGCCTAGATGAATGAAAGAAGAACCCACAAGTTCACAGACCCATAAAGGAACCATCCCACTGAGAGGCATCATGCATCTGCTTGCTGGAGAGAAGCAGACAGACAGATGGAAGGTAGGGAGGCTGAAGAATTCTATGGGGGGAAGAAGCTCATTTCCAAACAAGAGGCATACAGGCCATGGGAAGACAAAAAAATTTCTCAAAATTAAACCAAAGGAGGGGTTTGGGGAGCGGTGGGGCTCCCAGGGATTTATTAATGCACGCCTCCGAGTGATTCTTCCTCCTGCGATACAGGCACTGGGTTAGCACTGACTTCCAAATTATATTTAATTGGACAATTATTCAAACTGAAAAACCTGCACAGGAAACGAAGGCGGTCCTTAATAAACACCTTGTCTCCTCAGCCCCAAACAGGCAAGTCGTTTACTGACCCAAGAGGCACAATTTTGTCTTTGGTAAATTTATTTTGAAGTAATTGCCGACTCCGGGAGTAACCATTTTTCAAAGGGAAACTTGGCTCTAGCCAGCAGAATAATAAATTGTTCCCTGACCTGTATGAAGCCTAATCCCATTAGAAAGATGTGTGCTTAGAGGGTGGCGGGCCTTGGTGGAAAGGGATGTCACAGCCGCATCACCGCCGCCCCGCCATGGACCCATGGAAGCCTCCGAGGCTGACCAGGGTGCAACCACAGGGACCAGCGCAGGCTTTCTCTGCAGGAGGGCTGCAAGGGCTGGGCAAGAGGTCATTAGCCCACCACCGCCACAGTCCTCATGGCTGGGGAGAGAAAGCGCACCTTCCCGAGTCATCCCTGGAAACTGCTTGGAGTCCAGTGCAGCCCAGCGGAGCCCTCGCATTCAAGTCTCTCCTCCTGGCTCCTCAACCACCCCCTCCCACCTCCCACCAGCTGGCCCTCCCACTACTCCACCAGACTGTCCTCCCCACCCCGCTGGCCCCTGGCCCCTGGCCCTGCTGGCCCCTGGCCCCACCTCGTCCCCTTCTTGGTGCCCCTGTGAGGTTGTGTGGTGTCTGGGCACAGAGGACGCACCTTTCACACAGAAGGTGCACAAGTCAACTCACACCTTGTTGAGCAACTGAGGGCCTTGGGGAACCTGCTTTAATGAATAGGAGTGTGTTTATAAATAGCATATCCATATGCAAATGAGTACCTCCAACAGCCTGGAAACTGGCTGGACTCTGATGGCTTCCTGTTAAGCGAAAACAGTGGATAACAACTAGGCTGTTTTCTCAGGAATGTAATGAAGAGATTCTCTTGATTTATGAAGGGATTCCAGGTTGGTTTCCTGGAAGATCAAGGTCCTTTCCTTCATAGATAGTAAAACTCAACGCCTCCAAACCCCTGCTTGACCTGACACGCCCTCTATCAGGGGTCCTTTTGTTCACTGATGTATCCAAGTGCCCACAGCTGTGCCTGCCAGGAGACGGTGGGCAATAAATACTGCTTACAGAGATGGAGTCCTGGGGAAGCCGGGCACCCCTCCTCAGGGGCCTCTGAGAGCCTGTCTTCAGATCTTGAGCAAAGTAGAGCTTACAGGACATCAGGGTTGGAAAGACTCTTGAGAGTGATCACTGACCCTCTTCTCTGTCATCCAGTTGGGGAAGCAAGCTCTGAGAGACCAACTCTTGGCCAACAAACAAAGCATGTCAGAGGTGGAAGCAGGGCTGGAGACTGGGTCTCCAATTTCTAGAGCCTAGTCTTTCCTGGAGTCTGGGCTGCCTCCCAACACCAGACTGGCCCCATCTGAAAAGAAACACCATCAAAAGAGCCCTAGCAGTGAGCAGGGCTTCTGAGAGCACTTTGGCTCCAGACTTCCAGTTAACAGTCAGAGAAGCTAAGGCTCAAAGAATGGAGCCTTGCCTCTGGTCACACCTTGAAGGGACTGTTTCCCTGACTCAGATACCAGCACGCAGCCTAGGATCTAAGGCCAGGCTCCCCATCACTGCCTTTGGTTCTCTTGGGGGTCACAGGGCTTAGTTCCATCTATCTAGTAAGGTCACTTGGTCAGAGGACAGGGATCTCATGGAACAGAGAGGCTGCCTCTTTGCCTTCTAATTCCTGGCTAATTCTACTGTCCCCACCCCAGCCCAGGCAGCTTTTGGAGCACCAAAGGGGGCCATTTCCACACTGCTCCCATGGTCTCCCTGAAACCTTCTTTGCTCCTGGCCCATGGGCTCCCAGATCAGTTCTGCCATCGGCCTAGAGTCACATCCTCACCCACTGGCTTCCTCCAGGATTTCCGCGACTGTGTCCTCACCTTCTGTTTATGGAAGAAAAAATAAATTGTTCAATAATAATAACCTGAGGACAACAACTGGAAGAATTGGAGGCATTTTGCAAGAATAGACCAAATTCAAGGGCTAAATGGGAAAGCAGTTTAACAGTTAGAGGTTAGGAGAGCAGGTCCTGAAAAAGTCCCACCCCTCTTTTAACCAACTGTGTGGCTCCCAAAATCACACCACCTCTCACAGACTGTTTTCTTGCCTGGACAATGGCATGGTAAATAGCACCTAAAATCACTAAATTGTTTGATAATGAGAGTTAATGTTTTTTGAACACTTGCTATGTACCAAACTCTATTCTGAACACTTTACTGTTGTTCATTCAACTTGCACTACACACTGATGCACTCAATATGCCAGCAAATTTGCAAAACTCAGCTTTTCAACTTTTTCAGTTGAAAAAGGTCAGTTTTTATTCCAATACCAAAGAAAGGCAATGCCAAAGAATGTTCAAACTACCGCACAATAGCACTCATCTCACACACTAGCATATTAATGCTCAAAATTCTCCAAGCCAGGCTTCAACAGTACATGAATTGAGAACGCCCAGATGTTCAAGCTGCATTTAGAAAAGGCAGAGGAACCAGAGATCAAATTGCTAACATCCATTGGATCATAGAAAAAGCTAGAATTCCAGAAAAACACCTACTTCTGCTTCATTGACTACGCGAAAGCCTTTGACTGTGTGGATCACAACAAACTGTGCAAAATTCCTAAAGATGTAGGAATACCAGACCACTTTACCTGCCTCCTGAGAAACCTGTATACAGGTCAAGAAGAAACAGTTAGAACTGGACATGGAACAACAGACTGGTTCCAAATTGGGAAAGGAGTGTGTCAATGCTATATATTGTCACCCTGCTTGTTTAACTTATATGCAGAGTACATCATGCAAAATGCCAGGCTGGATGAAGCACAAGCTGGAATCAAGATTGCTGGAAGAAATATCAATAACTTCAGATATGCAGATGGCACCACCCTCATGGCAAAAAGCCAAGAGGAACTAAAGAGCCTCTTGATGAAAGTGAAAGAGGACAGTGAAAAAGCTGGCTTAAAACTCAACATTCAAAAAACTAAGATCCTGGCATCAGGTCCTATCACTTCCTGGCAAATAGATGGGGAAACAATGGAAACAGTGATGGACTTTATTTTCTTGGGCTGAAAAATCACTGCAGGTGGTGACTGCAGTCACAAAATTAAAAGATGCTTGCTCCTTGGAAGAAAAGCTATGGCAAACCTAAGCAGAGACATTGCTTTGCCAATAAAGATCTGTCTAGTCAAAGCTATGGTTTTTCCAGTAGTCATGTATGGATTTGAGAGTTGGACCATCAAGAAGGCTGAGTGCCAAAGAATTGATGCTTTTGAACTATGGTGTTGGAGAAGACTCTTGACAGTCCCTTGGACTGCAAGAAGACCAAACCAGTCAATCCTAAAGGAAATTAATCCTGACTATTTATTGGAGGGACTGATGCTTAGGCTGAAGCTCCAATATTTTGGCCACCTGATGAGAAGAGTCATCTCACTGGAAAAGACCCTGATGCTGGGAAAGATAGAAGGCAGAGGAGAAGGGGACAACAGAGGATGAGATGGTTGGATGGCATCACCGACTCAATGGACATGAGTTTGAGCAAGCTCTGGAAGATAGTGAAGGACAGGGAAGCCTGACATGGTGCAGTTCATGGGGCCTCAAAGAGTCAGACACAACTGAGCGACTGAACAACAACAACACACCTATGAGGTAGATATTAGTTCCCCATTTTACAGATCAGGTACATGAGAACCAGAGACTTTAGGTTACTTGCCCAAGGTCACACAGCTAGTAGGCACTCTTCCAATGGATGTAACAGACTTGGCACATTGTAGGCACCAGGGCTTCCCCTGTGGCTCAGCTGGTAAAGAATCCGCCTGCGATGTGGGAGACCTGGGTTTGATCCCTGGATTGGGAAGGTCCCCTGGAGAAGGGAATAGCTACCCACTCCAGTATTCTGGCCTGGAGAATTCCATGGACTGTCCAAGAGGTCTCAAAGAGAGTCGGACACGACTGAGCAACTTTCCCTTCACTTCACTTCAAACACTCGATTAATATTCTTATTGCTATCATTATGACTTGACTTTCTTTGTACCAGTCCAAAGAGCAGAATGAGCAAGTTGCATGTTAAGGAGAGTATAATGGAGCAGGTATTGGGTGGGGCAGGGACAAGAGCTGCCTCTAACACTTCTGATGGAGCATCGAGGCACATCCCCTCAAAGTGTTTGCATCCAAGGTTTACATAAGAGCCAAGATGTATACTGGGAAAAGGCCTTGCATTTAGATTATATACAATCATTTTCTATGGGCTCCAGGGCTCTGAGAGAGAGCAGAGAAGCCCTAAGTGATCACCCACCCAAACAAGGGATGGTGGCTGGAATGAGGGTAAACCCAGCCAGATCGGGACCCCAGGGGGAATGTGGGTTCTGGCCCTGCAGCTGGGGGAGGAATACAGCCTGGCTGGCCACCCTGGGAGTATGCATGTACTGTGCTCTGTGGGGAGGAAACCATTACAGCCTGAGTCACTTCACTCAAACCCTGAAGCCAGGCCGTCAGCTGTGGGACCCCTAAATGGCATGGCTGGAGGCAGAGCACCCCTCACTTGGAAGGGGAGGCCCAGAAGACACCAGTTTCATTTGCCATGTGACTGGCAGTAGTGAAAGTGAAAGTGTAAGTTGCTCAGTCGTGTCCAACTCTTTGCCACTGCGTGGACAGTAGCCCACCTGGCTCCTCTGTCCATAGTAGGGGCCACAGGAAATGCCTGGCACGGTGAGCTCTGAGGTGACACTAAAAGCTTGGCCAGGATTCTGGCTCAGTTGGCTGTCCCTGTGAGCACAATCATGTAAGGTACTTCCGGAAATACCTCAAGCCCCCAGAAGACTTGAGAAAGGGACATCTACAGGCATCTGAACTAGAGCAGGGCCATGGAGATCCAGGTGCTTTGCGAAGGCCTGAGACATACAGGGAAGAACTTGCTAACATCAGAGTCTAACAATAAGTCCAGCAACCTGAAATGGGAATGAGGTCTCTGACACTGGGAGCGTGTAAGTAGAGGTTAAACCACCATCCGCCAGGGTTGCTGAGGAGAGGTTCCCAGTCCTGTCCAGAGAGTTGTGAGATAAGCCTCCCTGATTCATCCTTCCTTTCTCTCTCTGCTTCCTCCTCTTTCCCTCTTCCCTCCCCAGGTTAACCCAATTTCCACCTAACACTTTTCTCTCCCAGGGTTTCTCTGTTTATGCATCATCAGGCCCCCACACAGCCACAGAACACAAAACAATGACAGAAACAATGAGCTAACACATAGGGGAACTGTGTGCTGTGACTGTGGATCCTGACCCATTCATGGCCTCATGACAGGTCACCCAGGTATTGTTAGCCCCCATTTCACAGATGGGGAAACTGAGACCCAGAGAGGCTGAGTAGAAGAGGCTCAGCACTACACTACTAGGAAGTGGTGGCACCAGGATCAGACTCAGGTGGCCTGGGCTCAGGTCCACACACTCAACCCCATTCCAGGTTGCCTACAACCATATAAGGCAGTGCTCCTGTGGGCCCCACATGGCTGGTCTGAGGCCTTGAACCTTAGGTGGATCCCAGTCTGGAGGAGCCCATGGAAGTTCCCTCTTGGAGCCAAGAAGGCCCCAGTTGTCCTGGCTAGGTGGACTCTTCCTGTTGGACAAGAGAATCCATGGCCCTCAGATGGGTTAGGGAGGAGTGAGGATGAGCTCCGCCTGCAGGAAGGAAGCCAGGGCCAAGGTTATCAGAGCGGTAGTCGGGCAACTTGCCTGGCAGGGCTTTGGGCACCTATGTCACCTCTGCTGTGACTTCTGCCACTGTCTGCAGGAAGCCCCTCGAGGAGACGCAGCCAGGGGTCTTGCTAGGGGATATGAAGAAAACAACAGGTATGGAAATGGGTGGTTTCTCACTCTGCGACCCAGGAAGGAGAGAATGCCCAGGACCAGAGCAGGCAAGGACAGCTCCACGGAGGAGTGGCTGAGCCCTGGGCCATGCCCCGGGCAAAGGGAGAAAAAGGGAGAGGGGTCAGGGAGCTGGGCACCAGGAGGCCCCTCCTCATCCCAGTTCATAGGGCTGCTTCCATTCCCGGCTCCCCAGGCCCCGTCCTCACTAAGCCTGGGTGTGAGCCTCCTAGCAGGCCTCCCTGCCCTGCCCTTACTCTATAATCCCCCACCCAATAATCGCTTATTCCCCACCACTCCAGACTGATTCCAGAACATACTTCTGCCTCTGCCTTGATCCTGGTAACGGCTTCCGGTGGCTTCTCAGCACCCCAAGGGCAGAGCCCGATCCTAAGCCTGGTCTCGCCACCCACCACAACTCTCCCTCCCGGGCCCCCATCACCTCAGCCTTACCATTCTCCCAAAGGGCAATCTAATTACCAACTCAGACTCCTCCCTCAGCTTTGAAGGCCCTTCTACTCTCTTCTCCACAGGAAATTGTATTAGTCCTTCAAAGGCCCAACCCATTGCTCTTTGAATCATGAAGCACCCCTTGCGCCCAGTCCCTCTTTTTCCTCCCTGGAGCTTCCAGACAATAAGTACAAAAACGACAGCAACCACTTCTATAGCACTTGCTATGTTCCAGCACTATCCTAGCACTATTCTGGGTTAGTTAGCATTACCCCACTAAGTCTTTTCACCCTTACAGTTGTGTGAATAAGTATTATATCAGCCGCATTTCACAGATTAGAAGACTGAGCATAGATAGGCTAATAATGGGCCCAGGGTCACACAGCTAGTAAGGAGTAGAACTCATATTCAGACCTGGAGAGCATGGTTTCAGAGCCTTAACCATGACTTGAGACTCATGGGTTTGGGTGTTGGTTATAGGCTTTGTTTCCTTCTAGGTGTGAAGTGAAGAAAGAACTAAAGAGTCTCTTGATGAAAGTGAAAGAGGAGAATGAAAAAGTTGGCTTAAAACTCAACATTCAGAAAACTAAGATCACAGCATCCAGTCCCAACACTTCATGGCAAATAGATGGGGAAACTATGGAAACAGTGACAGACTATTTTCTTGAGCTATAAAATCACTGCAGATGGTGACTGCAGCCATGAAATTAAAAGACGCTTGCTCCTTGGAAGAAAAGCTATGACCAACCTAGACAGCATATTAAAAAGCAGAGACATTACTTTGCCAACAAAGGTCCATTTAGTCAAAGTTATGGTTTTTCCAGTAGTCATGTATGGATGTGAGAGTTGGACTATAAAGAAAGCTGAATACCAAAGAATTGATGCTTTAGAACTGTGGTGTTGGAGAAGACTCTTGAGAAACCCTTGTACTGCAAGAAGTTCCAACTAGTCAATCCTAAAGGAAAGCAGTCCTGAATATTTACTGGAAGGATTGATGCTGAAGCTGCAACTCCAATACTTTGGCCACCTGATGCAAGGAACTAATTTGAAAAGACCCTGATGCTGGAAAAGATTGAAAGCGGGAGGAGAAGGGGACAACAGAGGATGAGATGGTTGAATGACATCACCAACTCAATGGACATGAGTTTGAGTGGCCTCCGGCAGTTGGTGATAGACAGGGAGGCCTGGCGTGCTGCAGTCCATGGGGTCTCAAAAGCTGGACACAAGCGACTGAACTGAACTAAGGTTGTGAAGAGGAGGCCTGTGTCTACTTCACTCCATAGCTCTTTGCCTGAGTGGGATTGAATTCCACAGTTGACTGATGACCCAGGTGGGCAGGGGGCTTTGATCCCCACCCCCTGCATCACTGAGAACATCTCGTATGGGCAGATCCTCTCCTGGGCACCATCCCTGTCTCCCAGTGCTTGGCTTTTCACAGCATTCCCCATGTGTCTCTGGAGCTGCCTGACAAAGACCTCTGAGTTGGATCTGACAGTCCCCAAATCAGCTCAGGCTCCCAGCAGAAGTGCCAGTCCAAACTTTTGCCTCTAAATCTCCCCATTCTCCCATCTCCACTCTCCACCATGTTCAGCCCCAGAGAACGGTGATGTTGGAGCCCCGTGACAGCAGGCATCTCCAGAGCTCCCCTAAGAGGCTATATAGAGTCCAATTTTAAAAAATATTTACTTTATTTTTTATTTGGCTGCATCAGGTGTTAGTTGCATCATGCAGAATCTTTAGTTGTAGCATGCAAACGCTTAGTTGCAGCATGTAAGATCTAGTTTCTCAAACAGGGATCAAATCCAGGCCCCCTGCATTGCGAGTGAGGAGTCTTAACCACTGGACCACCAGGGAAGTCCCAGAATCCAATTTAAAATCTATTATCCTGCTCTGGTCCAAATTCCAACTGTTGACAATCCCAACCTAGTAATCTTAACACCACATATAAAGTTCTGGCTAGTATTCATCATAAAATCACTATGTCTATATTAGCACAATTAAAGGCCAGTAATTCTTATGCAAACAAAAGATAATGTGCCCAGGGCCTGGCACAGAGCAGATGCCATTAAACTCTAGTCTCCATTCCTTCCTTCCGCACTTCTGAACTGAGCGCTTGCTGTGAGCTAAGGCTTGTGCTGGCTGCTGGGGAAAGTGCCAAAAAGCCAAAATACTGATCTTCATGGACTTGACACCCATCCGTGGCATGAGGTTTGAGAACAGCAGCAGAAGGAAGCCCAGGGAGCTGAGGACACAGTCCTCTACCGGGAGGGGTCCTATGTGTGTGTGTGTGAGAGAGAGAGAGCATCGTGGTGAGATGTGAGCTTCAGCAGAATCATTCTGGTAGAAGAGCAAAGGGGTAAGACTGGAGGCTGGCACACCAAGGAGGATAACTAAAATGGGCAGGAAAAAGATAATGGCCACCTTTTCTAGGAAAGTGTCAGTGAGGTCAGAGATAAATGACACTTCAACAGTGTTTAGAGGTTACAATTAATTACAGCTTCTAGTTATCAAGTGACAACTGTGTCCTCGGTGTTGGATCTTTGTTCATTATCCATTATCTCCATCCCTACCGAAATTCTTCCACTGAGCTTCTATCAAACATGCTGGCAGAAGGCAGGTGGCACCCTTAGACTCAGCACCATGAGACGAGTTTAATCAACGGACTGTTTCACAGATGTGAGCGGGGTTAAGGAAAACTCCAAAGAGTGGTGCTGCATCCCAGAGCTAGGAACCATGGGGAGCCATTATCACCTGAGGCCAGAAAGGAGATGAAGAGGAAGCAGCTATTGGGACCCAGAGGGGAGAGCTTTGGGGTGCACCGAGGAGGGGAGGGTGCTTCAGCTGGGGGACACACCACAGTGAGCCCGTGGTGACCCTGCAGGAAGGAGAACTAGGAGGAGTGTAATAACCACATGGAGGCAGACCAGGTGATCGGCCTCCTGGGCACAGGGCTCAGTGGCAGAGGACAGTCCTGGAGGGTCCAGCACACGGTCAAGGCCAGAGGGCCTGGGGACTGAAGGCAGAGGAGGAGTTAAGGGTGACTCAGATTTCTGGTTGGACGATGGTGGCAGATGGTGGCGTGATGCTCTGAGATAGAGTCAAAGCGAAAGGAGGGCAGGACCTCTGTGGGGGAAGGCCCCCGCCTCCACCCCCAGGCTCCCATGTGGTCCCTGAGGGCCTGGCTTATTTCTAAAACAAAGGACTGACCAGCTACTTGGAATGGCCTCCTTTTGTCCCCCAACCAAGCGCTCATCTTTCTTATTGCCACAACTCTGGGCCAGTACATGGCCCTTGGAGCCTTTCTCTGTACCCCCTAACCCCCTCCCTTCTGCCACCCAGGAGGGCAGGCTTTTAGGGAACATCTGGGGACAGTAAGGGAGAGAAAGGCCCAGGCTCTGGAGTCAGATGGAAGTTGACTTGGGCAGGCACAAACAAGCGGAATTTTATACACTCAGATGTGCAAAAGCACAGACCCTTATTTTCTATAATTCATCTTATCTTGCTCTTGTGCTTGTATTCCCACGGATGCCAAGGAAAAGAGTGGGGGAGATCTTTTAACTCGTCAATTAAAGATCGCTCAGAATTTTCTAGCTTAAAACAGTCTCTTTCAGGTTAATTCAACATCTTTTGCATAAATACTCAAGTCTCTCAAAATTCAAGATCTCGGTTTCCCCTTTCATTATATCTTCATTTTACTCCCTTCTTGCAGACAGCAACTGACTGCAGAGGGCCTCTGGAACCTCTCCTGGCAGATGAGTAAAGGCATTAGACACCCATGCCGCCCATTAGCCTCTCACTGGTCTCAGACTTTGTGACCAGCTCCTGGTATTCACTGAGGTACTGAGTCCTTGAGCTGTATCCTGGCTTCTAGTCACAAAGCCTGTATCAGCCAGTATCAGCTAGGTTATGCTGTGACAACAAACAGTCTCCAAATCTCAGGGACAAACAACAACAGTGTATTTCTCACTGTGTTACATGTCCATCACAAGTCAGCCATGGGCTCTGAACCATATCATCACTGTGCTCCCTTCAGGATGACGGAGCAGTCACCATCCAGAACATTGTGAATGACACAGCAGAGGGAAGGAAGTGCTACGGAGGGTTTCACTTCGTGGCTGAGTGCTCTGTCCAAGAAGTGGTACCTGTCACTTTTGCTCACGATGCTTTGCCTAGCACTGGACTTGTGGCCCCACCACAGAGCCGGGATCTCAGTTTCCCTGTGCCAGGAAAGGGAGAGAAGCTGGAACACTTGGAAAACAGCACTGATGACCTCCAGTAAGACTCCGTTCTGCAGCCTCCAGTACCTGACCAACCCCAGACCTACTTGAATCCACCGTCATTCTCCCCCAAACCCCTTTGTGGGCTGAAAACACAAACAGGCTTTCTCCACCTTTCACCCCTACCCTTGACAGAGTAGAGTGCAGGAGGTCTTGTGGGGCTGCCCTTTGGCTCAGTCACCCAGATACCTTCTTTGCCATTTAAAAAAATGTATGTATGTATTGTTCTTATCAAAGTATAGTTGATTTACAAGGTTGTGTTAGTTTCAGGTGTATAGCAAAGTGATTTGGTTATATATATGTGTGTATATCTATATTAGAAGACTTCCCTGTAGCTCAAACGGTAAAGAATATGCCTGTGAGGAAGGAGACCAGGGTTCGATCCCTGGGTTGGAAAGTTTCTCTGGAGGAGGGAATGGCAATCCACTCCAGTATTCCTGCCTGGAGAATTCCATGGACAGAGAAGCCTGGCAGGCTACAGTTCATGGGGTCACAAAGAGTCGGACACGACTGAGTGACTAACACACACATATCTATATTCTTTTTTTTTCTGTTCCTTTCTGTTACAGTTTATTACAAGATATTGAATATGGTTTCCTATACTATATAGTAAATCCTTGTTGTTTATCTATTTTGCATATGGTAGTAGGCATCTGTTAATCCCCTACTTCTAATTTCTCTCTCCTTCCTCTCTCCTTGGTAACCATAAATTTGTTTTTTATGTCTGTGAGTCTGTTTCTGTTTTGTAAATAAGTTCCTTTGTACTACTTTTTAGTTTCCACATATAAGTGAGATCACATATCCAGAAAAGATGAAAACTGTAAATTGAAGACACATGCACTCCAGTGTTCATAGTGGACACTATAGTTTACATATAGTTTACAATAGTTTACATATAGTATACATAGTTTACAATAGCCAAGACATGGAAGCAACCTAGGTGTCCATCAACAAATGAATAAAGAATATATGGTATATAGGCAATGGAATATTACTCAGCCATAAAAAAGCATGAAATAATGCCATTTGCAGCAACACAGAAGGACCTGGAGATTGTCATACACGGAGGCCCCCAGCCCCATCTCGGCAACTGACCCCACTTCCCTGGCACTCCCACACTGGGAGCAACCAGTGAATTGACCCTTTGCCTTTCTTCCTCTTGCCATTTCAGTGGTGTCCATTCCTCTGCTTCCTCTGCCTGTGGAGGGGAACTTCTTCCTTGTGATATCCTCCATTCTCTATTTTCCCCTCCTACACACCAGCTTGGTTTTTCCCTTCTGGCCCTCTGCCCACTCTTCCTCTTCTCACGCTCATCCTGGGAGCACCTCCTTCATAAACCACTTACACATGATGTCTCACCTTAGGGTTTACCATGGAAAATGCCATCTGACCCAGCACAGGCCCCACAGAGCTGGGAGCATACACAGGTAAGGTTGAGAGTACCAGCTGCTCACTGAGCACCTACTGTGTGCATGGCCTTTCATGTGATCTGTGTCAGTCTTCAGAACTTAACTGCCAGCTAGGACACATCATTATTATTCCCATTTTACAGATGAGGAAATTGAGGCTTACAGCAGCATGTGACTTGCTGACGCCCATTAGGCCAGTATGTGGTGGAGCAAGATTTGGATCCAAGACTGTGGGACCCTGCAACCTGCTACCCAGCCACGTGCACCCACACCTCAGGATGCTCAGTGGTTTAACACAGCCCAGATTCCCACAGCAGGAGGTAAGGTAATTAATATGAGGGAAGAACAAGATCCTTTTTGGAGGAGTTGTAGAAGAGCAGGAGTTCCCTGGTGGCTCAGATGGTAAAGCGTCTGCCTCCTGCAGTCTGCCTCCCAGAGTCTGTGGGAGACCTGGGTTCGATCCCTGGGTTGGGAAGATCCTCTGGAGAAGGAAATGGCAACCCACTCGAGTACTCGTGCCTGGAAAATCCCATGGACAGAGGAGCCTGGTAGGCTACAGTCCATGGGGTTGCAAAGAGTCGGACACGACTGCAAACAATGAGCTCAAAGTGGGGCCTCGAGTGGAGGGGCAGACCCCAGCCAGCAAGGGGGACTGGGAAGGGCAGGGCTAAGCCAGCCCACGGGCTCTAGAAGAGAGAAGGGTCAGACTACAGCCTGCTCCCTCTCCCGCCCCATGCTGACACACATGGCGTGTACACAACACGGCGTGTGTACACACCACCACGACACAGACACACCAGGGGCATGAAGGGGCCTACAGCGCTTATCTCACCATTCCCTTGCAGGGACCCTGGTTGCCCAACATCACTCTCCTGGTTGCAGCCACCTCCTCTTGTACTAGAGCACTCCCAGCATAGCTCCAGCCCCCAAGGAGGAAGGGGTAGGCCGTGTGGGACACCCAGGGCAGGGGGGTCAGCTCAGAGAGGGTCCTGGGTTGAGCTTGGAGACAACCCCCACAGGACATGTTTGGATCTGAACTGGGGGAAAGAAAGATCCAGCCCCTGATGAGGGAGCTGGGAAATAGCATGGACCTCAGCTGGACAGTGAGGGTCAGCAGGGAAAGGCAGGAGTGAACCCACAGCCGGGACCTGTCATAGGCAGCTTCTGCCTAAGACCCAGGAGGCTGCAGGAGTGGCTGTAGGTCAAGTGCAGCCAACACAGGGGTTCAAAGAGTGCCTTCCTAAGCTCTGGGGCCAAGCTTCCACCTGAGCTGCAGACAGGGCTTGCAGCTAATCACAGGTGTGGGCTAGTGGCCATGGCTGTGGGCAGGGAGGAGAGAGAAGAGAGAAGCCCAAGAATCACTGTCCTTTGGAGATGGCGCCACACAGCCCATACTGGCAGCAACAGAAGCGTGTAGGGACCTTCAGTTTCAGGAATTCCACAGGGTCACCAGCCCTTAACACCCCTAGCCTCAGAAAATGGTTGGCTGGTGGTCTGTCACAACCTAGACGAGTGGCATGGGGTGGGAGATGGGAGGGGAGTTTAAGGGGAAGGGAACATATGTAAACCTATGGCTGATTCATGTTGATGTAAAGCAGAAACCAACACAACATTGTAAAGCCATTGTCCTCCAGTTAAAAATACATAATTTTTTTTTTAAAAGGGAAATGGTTAGGGGGCAGGAGAGGGGACAAGGACAGGGGTAAGGAAGCATAGAACTCTGGGCTGGAAATAAGAGAAGGAAAACCTGGGAGTTCTCCAGGGGCAGGCTGGGGTAGACCCTGGGGATGACATGCCTGGTCTTGTCCTCTGTCTGGGTCCCTAGGTGATATCCCCTAAATGAGGAAATCCTCCACCCGACACATACATAAATAACCCCACCTGCACCCTCATCCATGACAAAATCTTTTCCTGCTAAGACCAAACTCCAGTTCTATTCCCTGGAATAAAACTGACCCTTCTCCCAAGCTTCCATGGAAGCCTCCCTTGACCCCTGGTCTGAATTCAGCCTTACCTCAAGCCTGCCCTGACTGAACCCAGATCCAACTGGAAACCTCACTCATGCTCTGCCCTAAACTTGAACGTTCTTTGTGAGCCTGTGACCTCAGTCCCAACACTCCATGCAGCGCTGGCTTGCATGCGTCCAGGGCCCTGGCTTCAGTAGTTCAGAAGGACCATGACTGGCACCTGGCAGCCACTAGCCTCTGCTCACCTCGCCCTGAGCGCCGCAGAGGACCACCTTAGAGTGACCGGGGCTCCAAACAGTTCTGGCTGCACCTGCATGTGCTGGATGAGGGCTGGCATTATCAGCATCACAGGAGGGAGTCACCCATTTCCCTGCTTGTCACTTACCACACTTTCTAAAGCACAGTAAGCCAGTTCCTTCTCTCAGCACCATTTGACTCCATCCCTGCCTCAGACAGCTTCCTTGGCCCAGGACCCAGAAGAGATAGCCCAGTGTGTGATCATTTTGCTGACACTAACAGGCAGGTCATGTCAGCTGTCACACATTCTGCTGGCCGCCTGGACCTCTCTGGCCTGGACCCAGCACTCCTGGCTCCTCTGAGGCCTCTGCGCCCCCATAGGCATCTCCATCACCTTAGATTCTGAAGCAGGCAGGTGAGGCCGAGGCCAGTGGGGGTCCCTGTCACACTGTGTCTCCAGCCCCTCTGGTTGGAGGGACCTGAGCAGACTCTGCTGTGGTCTCTCTCCCACCGCCTTTGCCCTTTGCAACTGTCTCAACAAAGTGCATGTGAGTGGTCTTTACTGCTGTTACAGGACCCTGTGGGCAGTGGATGGTTAGTGGCTGCATGACCCGTTGGAGAGTGGGGCGCTGGTGTGGGATAAATGATTCAAGAAGAAGCCTGCAGGTAACAAGGAGGAGGGATGCTGTCACAGAGCCTGGTAGGATCACCCCTGGGACCTGAAAACATTGAAGGTACCACCTCCATCCCCCAGAAAACTGATGTCAACCACAGAGCACTAGGGTTTCAGGCTGAGGCTCAGAGGCAGAATCCTGCCAGGAAGAGATGGAAAAGTGTTTCCAGACCTGGGGCCTCCCTCACCTTGTGGGGGTGTCCTGGGTGCAGCCCCAAGGCACAGGGTGGCTGTTAGGGTGCCTGGCTACCGAGTCCACAGGCTACATCATAGGGCCCTGTGCCTGGGTCCAGCAGGGGCTCCAGCCTGGCATAGTAGGAGGAAAGCAGAACGCTGACAGTAAGGTTTCACCTCAATATAGGAAACAACTTCCTAACACAGCATCCAAGGTAAAAGAAAATCTAAAAAGAAGACATGTCATCAACTCTGGCTGTTTATGGGCTTTGACGACTGCCTGTAAAACCTCCTCAGTGATTAAACAGAATGACTCCATTTTGCCACGTAAGTATGGTTATTGCTCCTGGGTGGCTGCAATGAATATAAAAGCAGCTTAAGGAAGCCATCATCAAGGCGTAATGAGTTTTTAAATATTAATTAATATGTTAATAACCATTCTGGGTTAAGGATGAGGTTTTGTGCTGTTAGCTTTCTGCCTGGGACCCAGGAATGCCTGCATCCTACTCTCAATAACCTCTCCTTCCTGGCAGGACTCCTGGGGGAACAGGAGCAGAGAGCAGATCTGAGCCCTTCTTTCTTCACAGCTACATGATGTGTGACGCCCAGTGCAGCACTCTAAGAGGCCAGAACCTGGAACATGGAGCATCGGCTTTGGAGGGGCTGAACACTTCCCCAGATCTAGATGGGGCACCAGCGGCTCCCAAGGGTCTGGGGAAAGAGAGTGAAGCCCTGGGAGAGGTTCTCAGTCTGCTTATCCTCCCAGGATGTAGAGTCAGAGGGGACGAGTAGAGGAGGGTTGGTCCCAGGACCCTGGGTTCATGTGCTGCCTGGGTCATCAAGATATCATGAACCTAAAATGGAGTTCACTAAGGCAGTGACCGTGGCCCAGTTGATGTCCTGAGTTCTGACCATGGAAGTTGGCAAAGCTCTCCTTTGGTGGGAGGACAGCGGTCAGGGGACAGTCTGGGAAGGGCACAGTGGAGGGGTGAAGCACCCTGTTTTTTTTCTCTCTTGACTTTCTGGTTTACCTAGTGGAGGGCATGGCTGCCTCCCAGGGGAGGGGACACAACCAGGAGACCAATGATACTGTTCTGTTCCCAACTCACTAAAGCTCCTCCATCAATCCCTACTGGCGGGACTTCCCTAGTGGTCCAGTGGTTAAGACTCCACACTTGTACTGCATGGGGTGCAAGTTCGATCCTGATCGGGGGAACTAAGATTCCACATGCCCTGAGTTATGGGGGCAAAAAAAAACCAAAAACAGGACATTAACTGACTAACCCAAGGCTGTCCCACCAACTTAGGCCAAAAATTCAGCCTCCCTTCCATCTCCCCACCCTAAGTTCTGACCAGCCCCATTGGCTCTGCTAGTTCATTCAGGAGCGCCACAGACAGCACAGATGGCAGAAGTCTAAGCAGCAGCAGAAAAATGCCCCCAAGTCTGAGCTCACCTCCTCATTAAGTTCTCACAGAGAAATTAATGCCCCAAATGAAATCCCTTTCCACATGTTAATCCATATTCAAAATACTCCCTTCTTATCATTTTTTCAGCAGCCCCAAGGGAAGAGGGCCTTTCTTGGAGGCCTGGGTGGTGTCGAGGGTACTTCTTTTAATTTTTATTTACTTATTTTTGGTTGCACTGGGTCTTCATTGCTGCACTTGGGCTTTCTCTAGCTGCAGTGCGAGGGCTTCTCATTGCGGTGGCTTCTCATGTAGCTCGGTAGCTGTGGTGCACCGGCTTGGTTGCACTGTGGAATGTGGGATCTTCCTGCAACAGGGTTCAAATCCATGCCCCCTGCATTGGCAGGCAGATTCTTAACCATTGGACCACCAGTGAAATCCTTGAAATGTGAACCTCTTCACATTTGCAGCCTGGACCAAAAACCTTTGGTTTTCAAAGTTATACTTTGGCATACTTTTGCCACCTGATATGAAGAACTGACTCATTGGAAAAGACCCTGATGCTGGGAAAGATTGAAGGCAGGAGGAGAAGGGGATGACAGAGGATGAGATGGTTGGGTGGCATCACTGACTCAATGGGCATGAGTTTGAGCAAGCTCCGGGAATTGGTAATGCACAGGGAGGCTGGCGTGCTGCAGTCCATGGGGTTGCAGAGTCGGACAAGACTGAGTGACTGAACTGAATTGAATTCAAACTCTGTTGTCTGTGCCATTTTCTGTAAAACTCCAAATAAAAAACATCGGTCACAGCCCCCAATCCAGCCCCCAAGTATGGCCACACTATCAATAAATAACATTCCCCAAGGGAAGTGAAGCTCTGACGTTTCTATAGGCAACCATGGACCACAGCCTCTGTTGGAACCCTGGACTGGGAAGCAAGAGGACCAAGGTCAGCTTTCAACTCTCCCTTTAACCCTACATGTTCTTGAGCAAATCAGTTCTACCCATGGGCCTCAGTCTTTCCTACTGCAGAATGGGAATGATAGTCCTGCCGCTTCTTTCCCAAACCTATGGGGATAAACCGAGGGGAAGCATTTTATAACTGTGGAGTGAGACCCAAGAGGAGAATGCTCTCTGGATGTGTCCCCTCCTCCCTTCCTTGGCTTTCTTCCATATGGATCAGCTCCAAGGCCAACATGGCATCAGTGAAGAAAAGCCCCTGCCAGGCCCAGCCTGAGCCAACTCCCAGAGTCTTCTCACCCCTGCCCCCACTTCCACTCTTACCCTCAGGTCTTATCTCCCTTCTTAACCCTGTGCCCTGCTCCACCATCTCTGCTTACCCGGAGAGAGTGTCCTAAGGCACAGGCCTAAGGATACCTAGATGTCTGGATGTGAACTCAGGCACCAAAGCACACCCCTGGGGTACCCCATATCCGGCCCAGCCCAGTCCAGGGCAGTGCAGGTTACATCATGTCAAGGAGCTTTCTCTCCCAGCAATCTTCCCTGGGGGGCGTGAAGGAAGTCCTAAGTGCTGTGAACACAGGGCTCCCACCTTTTGTCTAGATGGTTTCAGACTTGCTGGGACAAAGGGCTGAGCCCTTTCCTGGGGAGAAGCGACAGCTGGGCCCGCGGAGCAAGGGGAACGCTGCTGAGCAAGCCCTCGCATCAACTAGGCTCTGATTGGCGGGGAGGGGGCCAGGTGGGCTGCGGGCTGGGTGCCAGCCCCACCATGACCACAGCCTTGCTTCCCTATTTGGAAATGGAGGCTGGCAGGGCTGGACACAGGCTTCATGCTGAGAGAGAGGAGAGAGCCAGGCAAGGCCTAAAGGCTTCTGTTTCTGATCTCTTCTTGAGGACAAAGAGCAAAGCTGCTGGGAGCTGCTTGCCTCTGGGAGGAAGGAATGAGCAGCAGGTTAAGCAGCGGCCCCTGCCTGCTAAGTGCAGCTCCTGATGCCTGACGGAGGGCTGCAGAGGCAGGTGTAAGGGTGGGGTTCTCATGCTTCCCCACCCAGCCCCTTCCCACCCTGTCCCTGTCATGTTCCAAGGCCCTGAAGGACACCCGAGAGAACAGTCCTGAAGACTGCTGACTCTGAGCGCTACCCCAAGCTAAGAAGTCCACTGGCGTTCAATATGGGGTGACTGGTAACAGCGAAGGTTAATACTCCACATCTGAGTACTGAACACGGAAATGTGACTGGCGTGACTGAGGAACCCAATGTATAATTTTGCTGAGTTCATTTCAATAACCACATGGGATGAGTGCCTATAGCCCTGGACAGCACAGATCTAGACAGAAGTGAGGAAGATGCTGCCCAGACTCCTTCCAGGTCCCTTTGGGGGCCCTGAGAAATGACACGACTGTCCCCTACTCCCATCCTCTCCACTGACCTTTCCTTCCTCTCTGCATCCAGAATGGGTCCTGCCCCGGGGAGTCCCAGGTCTTGCTGACTGGGCTTCTAGGAGCACTCAAGGAATGAGGTTAGAAGCACAGGCTTTGGGGCCAGACAGACTGGAGTTCAAATCCATTGTTCCTCTGCCACTTAAAACAATCCACCCAGCTTTTCTGAACCTCTGTTTCCTCGTCTGTAAAATGGGGCATCATAAACAATATTAGCATCCACTTTGGGTTACTGTGAGCATGGAGTGAGTTCGTACATGTGAAGCACCAAGACTAGTGCCTGGCACACAGGAAGCACTCAACAAATGGGAGTTTTTGTTGCTTTCACCACCATTATCATCATCACCATCAGTCAGCATGCAAAGCAGCAGCTAGAATTAGAAGGAAGTACTGACAACTGTCTTCTAGAGGGAGACTATAGACCTTAAAAATGCAGCTTGAGTCAGGAGCTTCTCCTAGAGCAAGAGCAAGTAAAGGCTGTCAGAAAAAATCTCGAACACTGCTCTAACCAATAATGGGGAGGGGGGCAATATCCTCTGCTAATTGAGGAGGTATGTTCTTTCAGAGTATGAACAGACCTAACAATTGATGCCCCCTGGGTTGGAGGGCTGGGCAAGGGATTGAATGGGATCTGTCAGCTGTCATGGGAACAATCAGGCCTGCAGCTCGCCCCAGCAGGGACAGAGATAGGACAATGCACCCAGAAGCTCCCACTTCCACTGTTGACCATGGCCCTCGCGCTCTTCCTGCCCACAGCTGTCCTGGGGGGCCTCGGTGGTGTTGGACCTTAAAGGGGAGGGTGCTCTGAGATAGATGACTGACGTGGACTCTACACTGGGGCAGAAGGACAGATGCCAGCTGGCAGTGGTGAGGTTTTCCTGAGAGAGGTGGGTGGGATTTCAGATGGAGGTTTGCAGGAGACCTCTGGTGGGGTGGTGGTCTTGGAGCTGGGGGTAGGCAGAGGACTGGAGCGCACCCAGGCATCAATGCCTTCTCTTCAGGTCTGAGGCCTGCGGTGACACGCCTGGGAGATTCTCTGGAATCTGGGAGTCCTGTCGGCAAGGCCCTAAACTCCCCATCCGCCTCCACCCCCCCAAACATGGGGCACCATTCCTGTCAGTGCCAGCCCTGGGGGTCTGGGGGAGCCTGAAGCCCTGCATCAAAGAGCGACATCAGCTGTCAGATGACTGGATCATGACCCAGCGTGGTGGCTGACAGCAGAGAGCCAAGGCCACCCGGGGAGCGCCCAGGGACAGCCTGCCATGCCAGGGAGCACTCTAGAGAGCTAGGAGCCTGAGCCCAAGGTGACCCTGAGGGCGAGGAAGCTGTCTTGGGGTGGGGGGTTGGGGCGGGAGCGGGTGCACACAGCTCGATAGCCTTGAACAAAATGAAGGTATATCTCCACCCGCTGGGAACGGCGGAGGCCTAGAGTCTGGGTGCCCAGCTGGCTCCTCCCTCCCCGTCACCCCACCGCCCCACCGCACCCCGCCTCAACCGGCAGGGCTGTCATCAGACTCATTGGCTCCCAAGTTCTGAAACGAACTCTGCTCCAAGTAATTACAGCTCTTCAAGTTTCCCGTCCTCTGTTTAAAGAATTCGTCCTCTTGCCCTCCATGCCCCAACAGCTCCCTAATTAGCAGCGCGCGGCGCGATTACACATTCTCCGCAGCTCGCTGGGTCCGGCCCCTAATGAGTGTTTGTGGACAGCTGGGAGCCGGGCCGCCGCCGCAGCCCCGCCGAGCCAGGAGTCAGGGCCCAGGAGTGCGAGCTGTCAGCTCCGTGATGGGGCTGGAGCTGGTCGCAGCCCCGCGGGCCTCCAGGAGGAAAGGCCTTGAAATATAAATGAAGATGAATATTCATATTTGGTTCAATAAGTGCCAACTATTAATATACATGTCTGTCGGGAAGAGGCGGCAGCGCGGAGCCAATTCTGCTGGGCGTAATTGGGCTCCTAATTCACAATTAGCCTGGAACTCCAGGCCTGTGCACCGCGGGAACTGGCCTCTGAAGGCAGGGGTAGGGCCGCCTGCAGGGAAGACCCTGCACACCCCAGGTGCCTCTGCCCCAAGACCCTCCCCACTAGGCGAAGGCAGCCTGCAGTCCCCCTCCAGGAATCCCACAGGAATCCTGGGAACTGTGACCTTCAGGTGGACCCCAGAGTCCCATTTGAACCACACAGACTGCTCCCCTGTGGGGCTGTCAGCCCAGAGTGCTCTTGCCCAGTCCGTAACCAGAGCTCCTGCACCAGGAAACATCTAGAGACACATGGGAACTGAAGCCAGAAAATTGTAAGGGCTCAGCCTGGCCTGGCTGCTGTCCATCATGAAGGCTGGCCTTCTGGGGACCCAGCGTCTGTGGCCAGAGGGATTCCGGGTGCCACCCCACCCAGATCCCGGGTGTCATTCAGCCTCTCCACACTCTCTTGTTTGCCTAGACTCTGCCCAGATGTCCTCCATTATGACACAGCTGCTACCAGGCCTTCACAGCCTAAAACATCACAGACTGCCTGCAGGTGGCCGCAGAGCAATGCTGAGCCCTGCCCTCTCCTGCAACTTGGACTTGGAGACCACAGGGAAGGAGACTTCAGGGTCTTGAGGACTGGGAGGAGCCATAGCCCAGGAGGAGGGCACGTCTGCGCCCCAGGAATGAGCCCACACACAGGGCAGCCCCCCTTGGAGCCCATAGCCCATCCTGCCTCCTGCACGCTAGTGGGTGGGGTACCAGGAGGCCCCTGGCTCAGCCCCAGATCTGCTCCAGCCAGGGTCAGGGGCTGAGGCTTGCCCCCGGGAAAGGGCCTGCCTCTGCCCCACAGTGGGGATGGGAAGTGGGGACTCAGCAGACCCTCCTGAGAGTGAATGCAGGAGGTTGGAAGGATGGACTTTAAGCTTGTCCAGGTACACATCTGCTGGAGCAGTGGCCAAGAGCAGGATGGAACCATGAGGGGGAGGCAGGAGCTGTAACAAGGCCCTGGGTTGGGCTCCCCAGAAGGCCTGGAGCGTTGCATCCTCTCAACAGCATGTGAGGTGGATGCCATTGTCTGCACTCTGCTCGTAAGAGGGCTAAGGCACAGAGAGGAAGGCTGAGCACAAGCAAAGCCACTCACCAGTCTGATTCCCACGATCTACAAACAGCAATGCCACAGGGGCCTGCAGGAAAGGGGGTGGCCTCCCATCACAGGTGAGTGAGCGTGATTTTAAATGGATTTACTACTCTTTCTGTTTTCTCCCTTCCCCTCCTCCCCTTCCTATCCCTTCCCTTTCTTTCCTTTTATGAACAACTTTGTCCAAAAGCTACTAGGTGAGGCCAAGCAAGGTCATTGTCTGCTTTGAAGGCCAGGAGAGGCCACGGTGGCCCAGAGCAGTGTGTCCGGTTAGATTCTGAGCATGTGAACCCCATGTGGAGGGGTGTCCACCTCAGTGGGTCGGAACACAGACAGGGTGAGGAAGGTGCCTGGGAGAATGGTATGGCGGGGAGAGCCGGATTACATAGAGGGGATAAAATGTATAAATACATGGAGGTTAATGGGATTCATGTTTCACACTTTGGGGGAAGGGATTGAATGATCCTGGGTTAGAGCTGGAGTTGTCAGTGGGAATTCACAGTTCTAGGTAGAGACATAGATAAGACAGATAGATGATAGATAAAAGCAAAAATATAGATGTAATGTGATTTATTGATCCATCAACCTATATTAATTTATTCCTTTGCTCAGTCCACCGAGAGGGCATGGGAACAGCGACACACCAATAGTGAAGAGTGTACCTTGCACCCAGATCGTGAATTCTAAACATAGTTGTCCCTGAAACAGTGGTGACCAATCTTTTTGGCACCAGGGACAGGTTTTGTGGAAGACAATTTTTCCACAGACTTGGGCAGGTGGGTGGTTTGGGGATGATTCAAGTGCATTTGGCAACCCACTCCAGTATTCTTGCCTGGAGAATCCCATGGACAGAGGAGCCTGGAAGGCTACAGTCCATGGGGTCGCAAGAGTCGGACACGACTTATCGACTAAACCACCATAAGTGCATTATATTTATTGTGCACTTTATTTCTATTATTATTACATCAATTCCACCTTAGATCATCAGGCATTAGATCCTGGAGGGTGGGGACCCTGTCCTAAAATAAACCAGCATTTCTTGGAGAAATGCCTGATTCCAGGGCCAGAGCAGGGAAAGTAACAGATTAACCTAGGATATCCTATTGTGCCAAAAAGCCAGTGTACTCAGATCCCAATGTGGATATATCAAAAGGAAACAGAAGTCAGCTTGAAGGGGCTGTGTGTGCTCAATCGCTTCAGCCGTGTGTGACTCTGCACGACCATGTGAACTGTACCACCAAGCTCCTCTGTGGAGCTTGGATAATCATGGGATTATCCAGGCAAGAATACTGGAGTGGGTTGCCATGCCCTCCCTCCATCCCATTGGGCAAATCTGGGGAAATTTGACCATCAAAATAAATAATGATAGTAGCAGTTTATAGCCCATTGAATAAAATAGGAAACCATGAATCCATAGTGACAAATGACTAAATGGAAAACTTAATGAGGAATGGGATATTTATATAGTCTCGAAGTACCTTCCCACATAGTTATTCATTTAAAAGGGGAAAAGAGTGATTTTACAATGGAGCAGCCTAGTGGACACCATCTAATCAAGTGATTGAAGTGAATATTAGTATCCAAACAAATAAAAATTGGGCATCACTTGATTAGAGACAATGAAAGGAACCTTGCACCACATCTGTCATGTTTCTGCCAAAAATGCTCAGTCTGAACTGAATCATGAAAAACATTGTACAAACCCAAACTGAGGGACATTCTACCAAGGAACTAGCTGTAGTCTCAAAAGTGGCAACACAAGGAGGCTCTGAGGAACTGTTTCTAGATTGAAGTAGACAAAAGAAATATGATAACTCAATGAGCTGTGATCCCCCCAAATTGGGTCCTTTTGCTATAAGGAATATTATTGGGACAATTGGTGAAGTTTGAGTGGGATCAGTTTGAATGGGATCTAAAGACTAATTGGTAAGTTAGGTGTGGATGTTAACTTGCTGATTTTGCAGGATGGCTGGTGGTTATGTAGGAGAATGTCCCTCTTGGTAGAAAATGCACCATAACCCATGTGGGTGGAAGGTGATAAGGCATCACATAAGGAACTTATTTTCAAATGTTTCAGGGAAAAAGACAGTTTTGTGTATTGTAGTCACCACTTTTCTATAAAGTTGATGTTATTTCAAAATAAGAATTAAACTTTATAACAAATACTGGAGAGGGTGTGGAGAAAAAGGGACTCTCCCACACTGTTGGTGGGAATGTAAATTAGTGCAGCCACTTTGGAAAATAGTATGGCAGGTCCTCAAAAAACCCTAAAATTAGAGCTACTATATGATCCAGAAATACCACTCCTGGGAATATATCTGGAGAAAACTGTATTTCAAAAAAGATACTTGCATCCTTATGTTCATAGCCGCACTATTCACAATAGCCAAGATACAGAAACAACATCCACTGACAGATGAATGGATAAGGAAGATGTAGTACATATATACTAATGGAATACTACTCAACCATAAAAAGTGAAATGCCATTTGCAACAATTTGCACAGACTTAGAGATGACCATGCTAAGTGAAGTCAGAAAGAGAAAAATACCATATGATATCACTTATTTGTGAAATCTAAAATATGACACAGATGAACTTACTTACAAAACAGAAACAGACTCACAGACATAGAAAACAGACTTGTGATTGCCAAGGGGGATTTTGGGGTTAGTAGAGGCAAACTATTATACATAGGATGGATAAACAAGATCCTACTGTGTAGCACAGGGGATCTATATTCAATATCCTATGATAAACCATAATGGAAAAGTATATGAAAACGAATGTATATACGCGTATAACTGAATCACTTTGCTGGACAGCTGAAATTAACACAACATCATAAATCAGCTATACTTCAATAAGATAAATTTTATTTATTTATTTATTTTTTTTTTATTTTATTTTTTTTTATTCTTTGAATCAGCCATGGATTTACATGTATTCCCAATCCCGATCCCCACTCCCACCTCCCTCTCCACCCGATTCCTCTGGGTCTTCCCAGTGCACCAGGCCGGAGCACTTGTCTCATGCATCCCACCTGGGCTGGTGATCTGTTTCACCATAGATAGTATACATGCTGTTCTTTCAAAACATCCCACCCTCACCTTCTCCCACAGAGTTCAAAAGTCTGTTCTGTAACAGAAAAAGATAAATTTTTTAAAAAGAATTAAACTTTAAAAGGACTGGGGGGAGGTCCTGCTCTGGGCTGAGATCCAAAGCTGGAAAAAAACAAGAACACAGTTGCTCATGTTCCAGGGGAGGCACTGGATACCTCTACAAGGCTTGCCAAGGGGAGGCCCAAACCAGCTCAGGCCCCTCCCCCAGGCATCAACCTCCATCCAGCTCATCAGAGGGAGAAGCCAGAGACAAAGGGAAGATTTGGGAGCCAGGATTCTCTGGAAGATCACATAGTGCTGCTTGCCTCCCACCTGCCCCAGCAGTGGGAAAGGGCTGCCAGGCCATCACAGGGTTTTTTGAGGGCATGTGGCTTCTCCCCTGAGTTTGGGGCAGGTTCCTGACATCTCCCAGGGAAATCTGAAAGTCAGAGGCCAGCTGCAGCCATCTCTGCTGCAGAGAGAACTCACCACCCCGAGTGGTCCAGGCACGCTGGTGGAGTTTGGCTGGATGAAGGTGAACGGGGGTCCCTAGGAGCAAGGAAAACGTTGCAGGGTTCAGCTTTCTTGGAAGAATCCTCCCCAAGGGGACAGTGCCCTCCCTGGCAGGCACAGTAACTTCAGGAGTTGACTCCAATTGGAAGGGCATGCAGAATCCCAGCAGGGTGGTTTTAAGGACACAGTGAGCTGAACTCTGAGTGAACTAAGTCCAGGGGTCAGAGGGAGTGCTCGCTCAGTCCCGGTCCGAAGCCTCCAGGGCTCATATTGCATGAGTCCTGCTTCAGGACCTAAACACTGCCCCTGCCTCTTACCCCAGCTTCCTCCCAGCTGCTGCTCAGATGTAGATGCTTGTAACAGTCAATAATTGCTGTAACCTCAGTGTGACAAGCCCCTCCAGAAGTACATGGAGACAGCAACCTCTCTCCCAGGTTGGCAGGTTGGGTAGGTGGCCACTTCAGGATGCAGGCCAGCTGGGTTGGCTGCAGGTTTTTGTCGGGTCTCGGCAGGCTACTTAAGCCCAGCAGAAGGGCTAATAGCTCCCTGGGCTTGTGCCTGTTAGCCCATTAAAGGAAAGAGGAGGCTGAGCAGAAACACAGGGCCCTGTCCAGAGCCCACACACTGTCACTTCCATTGTTCAAACAAGTCACAGATTGTGTCAGTCTTCTACTGCTGTGCAGCAAAATACCATAAGCTGAAGCGCTTAAAACAACACCCATTTATTAGTTCACAGTCTGTAGGTCAGAAGCCCGGCTTGGTGTGATGGGTTCTCCTTGTGCTGCTTTGCTGTGTGACCCTATGGACTATGGCCTGCTAGGTTCCTCTGTGCATCGGATTCTTCAAGCAAGAATACTGGAGTGGGTTGCCATGCCCTCCTCCAGGGGATCTTCCCGACTCAGGGATGCAACCTGCGTCTCTTACATCTCCTGCATTGGCAAGCGGATTCTTTACCACTAGTGCCACCTGGGAAGCCAGATGAATTCTCTGCTCAGGCTGAAATCAGGGTGTGAGCTGACTGTGTTCTCATCTAGAGCCCAGATCCTCTTCCAAGCTCATTCCTACTATTGTGGTGGTAGTAGGATCATTCCTTGAGCCCATTGAAGTCCCTGTTTTCTTGCTGGCTGTCCGCCAGGGCTGCTCTCAGCTTCTGGAGGCCGCCCACATTCCTTGTCACATGGCCTCCCCTGTCCTTAATATAGCAACGTTACAGCAAATTCATCTCCTACTTTGAAACTTTCTGACTTCACTTTCTGCTGCTGACCAGAGAAATTGCTCTGCTTTTAAGGGGCTTATTTGACTGGGTCAGGCCCACCTGGATAATCTCTGCCTTATAAGATCAGCTGACCTGGGACTTTAAGTACGTCTGCAAAGTCCTTTCATAGTAGCACCTGGATTCGTGTTTTATTGAATAACTTGGGGTCAGGAAACTTGGAGGTTGGAGGGCATCTTTAGAATTCTGCTTACCACACAGGACCAAGTCCAACATCTATGGGTGGGAAACCATGTATCTCCCCAGAGAGGGAAGTGAAATGTTCCCAAACCATTATTATATCTCTCACATGTTCCTGAAAAACCTTCTCTAAATCCACTCCTGTGACCACAGACAGTCTTCAGCGGTACCTGGGCAGAACCTAAGAGAAAAGGAGGGCCCCAGGCCTGTTCCCAAGGAGCTCCATCATTGTCCTCTTCCCAGGATGGCCCTGGACCTAGGATCTGAGCTCCACCCAGGCCTCAGGGACCCTCCTGAACCCCCTTCCTTTGGATCCTTATCCTGTCCCACTCTGGGTGGTTGTCCAGCCTTCACTTCACTCCCAGCCACCCCCTCATGGGCAGCCAGCAGCCCAGGTCTGACCAGGTCCCTCGACCTCCCAAGACCTTCTCCTGTGCTGGGACAGAGGCCGAGGTCCAACCCCGTCCTCCTGCCCCAGGCCATCTGCCCTCTCTCCAGCCTTTGCTCCCTGCACTGCCTTCCACCTCCTCCCTGACTCCCTGGGCACCAGGCTCGTGCAGCCTCCAGGCCTTGCATCACACTGGTCACTCCTCCTGCTGAGTTCCAGGGCTCTTCTTCTCTGATCCCTTTGCCCACATCCTTCCAATCCTTCAAGGCCTAGTTTACTCACCCCTTCAGGAAGTCCTATGAGACAACCCCCTGGGTCCTATTTCCCTCTGTTCCAAGACTGGACTGGAACTCCCTTCAGAAGGGTCAGGAGAGGGTGGGGGGAACCCTGCCCAGCTGTAGCACTGTTATATATTGGGGAGGGGGGGTTGTTTCATGGTAGGGAGTAAGCACCCCCAAATGCTGGTGCTGCCCTCTGTGATAGTCTGCCCTTCACAAGGTGGGGTCCAGCAGGGGCAGCTGCCCCCAAGCCCACATGGCCCCACAACTCCCACAGGGCCCACGTCATCCTTTCAGATGCCTGCTCAGGCGACTGTGCTCTTTGTCATGGGCTCTGGGACCCCCACCCACAACGGTTGAGTGTCTAGGCTGCATGTTTCCCTAGGGGGTGACATGTTTTGGAAGAGTGTCTCCACCTCCTGGGACTCAGGACCCAGACTCAGTTTAAACAGAGAGGGTCAGCTGGCTCCCTGGGCTCCGGCTCTGAGCGTTCTCTGGCCGGCAGCCTTGGGCCTGGCCGAGCAGCTGAGGGGCTTTGAGAACAAGGTCACGACTTGGCAACTGAAAGCCAGTCGAGCTCCTTCCATCAAGTTTTTAACTAGAAAAATAGTGTGCCCATTTCTCTGTAATACACCTCTGGGCTTTTTTTATTATGACTTCATTTCCCCTTGTAATATTGGAACGTCTCTATAATTGTAAAAGTGTAATAGAATCTAATAGAATTTCATTTGGCGCCCGGAATGCTCTGTGCCATGGCCGCTCATTCGGAGTGAAATAATGATGTCTAATGCCCACACACGGCTCCCCGTGACCTTATTCAATCTTGGGGCTGATCGGGAAATATATTGATTCAATTATACACTGATGACAAATGAACTCAAAGAAAGAGGAAAAAAGGTCAGCATATATTTGAAAATGTAAATCTTAGCAATGTCTTTGGGGTTCACCCAAAAAAAAAAAAGCCATTTCAAAATGCCATTTGTGGCTAATAGTGTGGAGTTCCAGGCTCGATTAGGGAGACTCGTCGGGTGGCTGGAAAGGCATTAATGGGGCATCACTTCTTAGAGCAGGGATCAGGCCCAAATCTGCCCTCAGCAGCTCCTGCCTGCACAACCTCTCCCAGCACTGCCTCTTCCTCTCAGCCAGACCTTCCTGCCTCCCTGCCATCCTCTTTTCCTTCCCTCTGGAGAGATAGTGAGGAGATAGGGTGACAGGTCAAACCACTAGGCATCCGGGCGGAGTGAGGACAGGGAGGGTCCAGGATGGAGGGTGGTGTCCCTTCAGCAGGGCGGCACAGCAGACAAACCCACGGTCGGGTATCAAGGGGCAGGGTGTGCCAGAGAAAGAGGGACAGAGATCCAGAAGGCCTGGATCACAGGAGTCAGGCGAGAGAGGAGTTCAAAGAAGGAGAAAAAGACCAGTCTCATCAAGCCCTGTCAAATTCTAGAAGAAGGAGCATAGAACTCTAAGGTATTCATTGAATTTCTCTAATTAAAAAATTCTTTAATTAGGAATATCTTATGGCAGAGTACATAAATATGAAGTGTACAGCTTGATGAGATTTTTCCAAATTTATATGTGCCTGTAATCACCACCCAAATTGACATAATCGATGTATAGGATATAGTCAGCCCTGTGTATTCACAGCATCTGCATACATAAATTCAAAATATTTGAGCTTTGAAAGTATTTGGGAAACAATAATCCCAGAAAGCTCCAAAAAGCAAAATTTGGTTTTGCCACATACTGGCAACTATTTATGGACTTCCCAGGTGGCTCAGTGGTAAAGAATTTACATCCCAATGCAGGAGATGAAGGAGATGTGAATTCGATCCCTGGGTAGGGAAGATCCCCTGGAGGAGGGCATGGCAACCCACTCCAGTAATCTTCCCTAGAGAATCCCATGGACCAAGAAGCATGGTGGGCTACAAAGTCACAAAGAGTTGGACTCAACTGAAATGACTGAGCATGAATGGGAAAATATGCACAGATTACATACAAGTACTCCATCATTTAATATAAGGGACTTGAGCATCCTTGAGTTTTGGTATCCAAGGGAGGATCCTGGAGCCAGCACCTCGTGGATACCAAAGGACCACTATATTTCCAGTACCCAGTGGCCTTCTTTCTGCCTCCTCGAAATTAATAGCCCCACATGGCCCTAGGTAAACACTGTTCTGGCGTCTGTCCTCATACATTAGTTTTGCCTGCCTTTGCATTTCTTGTAAATGGAATCACAAAGTATGTACTTTTCTGCGCCTGGCTTCTTTCCTTCAATTTCGTGTCAGTGAGATTCATCCATGCTGTATGCACCAGCAGGCCTTGCTTTGCACAGCAGGACTGTGAAATGAATATATAGGCTGAAACTACGCAAAGTGATCTTGATAGTTGATGGGGAGCATTATGATTGTTCTGTGACTTTTAAAATTTTTAATCAAAACATTAAAAACACTCTTCCTGTTGGTTATAAATTACAAGGAAATGAAAAAATAGTAACACTAATATTTAGTACTCTGTAATTCAAAGCATTAAAAATTAAAGTGTCTTTTTTTGCAAAAAGAAAAAAAGTATCAAGAGTAGTTTGAACAGTACTTGTCTCCTTCTGCTTGTGCTGTGTAACTTACAATACAGAGCAAACTGAAAGAGCTCTATTAATTTCGAGGAGTCACGGGGAAGGCTGCTGGGTGCTGGAAATATAGTGGTCCATTGCTATCTGCAAGGCACTGGCTCCAGGCCCCTGTGCCTTGGCAAACCATCCTGCTGTTTTCTAAGTCTGGATCAGCTTCCAATTTTGTGCCCTTTGTGCTCTCAGTGTGGTGAAATATCTCTGAAAGTTCTTTAATTCGAAGTTTTGTGTGAGCTTCCCTTTCTCTGGGACATCTTCATCCATTCCATCACAACCATGTTCCTCATTTATGATAAGCTCATCCTCGCTAAGTTCCTCTGGCTGCCTGTCTAAAGTCAATTAGTGGCTATGTCAGCATTCTCACGATCAGCTATTTCTTCTGTAACTTTGCTTAACATTTGATTCAAATTTCAATTCCATCATTATTGATTTTCATTTATTTGTTGCACTTTCATCTTTGGGACTGATTCCTTCTTTCACATAACAATTTTTGCAAGTGTTGCATGCATTTATAATTTAGAGATGAGGAGGCAACACAACTATACAGCTGCTATCTGTTTATATAATAAACAGCAGATGCCCAGTGGCTAGTCACCCACAGACTCTCAAAGAAGTGACATGACTGGCCACAGACCATGATGTGCACCTGCTATTTACGTAGTGATTTTCAGACTGAAGACCAAGGAGGGAAGTTTGTGTTCTACACAGTTGCAACTCATATACCATGGTAACTACAATTTGAACTGTGTTATTGGGAAATTGCTTTGTCTGTATAAATTATGGTAATCGAGATTTATGCATATTGGAACCATGTAAAATGAAGCTTGCTTGTATAAATATCGGTCCCTTTTCACTGCTGTATACTACCCCACTGCATGACTGTGTCACCATTTGTTCCTCCTTCTGTTGATGGATACTTGGGTTGTTTCCAGTTTGCCTCTATTATGAATAAAGCTACTATGAATTTCATTGTACCTATCTCTGAAAACATATGCACTCATCTTGGTTGATTAAAGCTTTTCTATCCAATTATTTCATGTGACCCCAGGCAAGTCCCCATCCTCACAGAGCTGGGGCATCTGAGCCGCACCTGTAGAGAGAGAGGATTCGCAGGGTGGTAATTGGACTGATATGGGAGAAAGGACCTGGAGGGATACCTCGTTTGCTCCTTCCCCTCATCCAGAACCATTTCACAGTTAGGAAGATAGACTCTAGATCCAGAGGGACTTCCCTGAGGTCACTCAGAGTCAGATCTCTGGGACCCTCTCACCTGCCCTCTATGAAACCTGCCTGCCCTGTGGAGGGTTACCCTCAAGGGTCAGTCCTCCTAGTTATGGGGCTAGAGCTTGCCTTATACTGGGACTAGTGGGGTTTCCCCCTCTCTTTCTCTCTACCGGAAAACAGCTCCACCCCATCTGCATGACACTGAGGTCAAATCAGGTGTGTGGAGCTGGAGGCGGAAAAACCACCGAAACCTTTCCTTCTGATACTCCAGAAGTTCTCAGTAAAAGCTCAGCAGGCCTGGCTGCCCCATTTAATTTTCATAATTAGCTGACAGCTCATTAGCAGCTCATTAGAAGCCCTGGAAATGCAGTGACAGTAACAAATTCGGTGCAACCAGGCAGTCTGGGGGTGTCCCCAGGGGCCTGACCCAGGCTGGGCTTCCGGGTGCCGGGATAGGGTGGGGGGCGGGAAGCTACTGGAAATGAGCTCAGTTTCTATGCCCATGTCTGAATCCTCAGAGCCTGAGTCCTAGTCCTTGGATCCCATTAAAACATACCCCCCTCCAACCACCTGCCCACTGCCCCTTTCCAGCCCCACCCCCAGCTGCAGGACCCTCAGCTACCCTCCTGTGGGCTTCTCTCCCTCGAGGACCAGGTAGGAGGAGGCAGGCTGGCTCCAAGATAAGGTGGGGTACTCCAAAGTCTCTAGGGAGCCCCAGAGAGCCCAGACTCTCTGCCCAACACTGGGTACCAGGCTAAGCCTGGTAGACCTGAGTGCCCCACTGTCCGCTCACTGCATCCTGGGGTGCATGCACTCCAAACTCTTCTCCACTTGTCCCTCCCACTCTTGTCAAAGCTCTGTCTGTCTGAATCTATCCCCATTCCTTCAACATTCATTAGGCACCTATGATTTGCCTGTTCTGTGCTAAGTCTGAAGTAGCTACAAAGAGCTAGGTGAAATCAAGTCCTGAAGTAAAGGACTCACAACACAGCAGAAAGGAGAGGAGTAAACAGACATCACAGTCCTGTGGAAAAGGTTGGAGTGAAGGATGGTGTAGAAACTGCAGACACCTCAGAAGAGGTGTCTTTTACTAGGACTGCTCCAGGACTCCAGGGGTTGGACCTGTCAGGGGAGGCTTCCTGGAGGAGGCAGTATCTTGAAGGAGGAGCAAGGGTTTGCTGATCTGTTTATCCTTCAGACCATCACCTCTGCGCCTTCATCCTTCTCACTGTAGCCCAGACCTCCCCTCCTTATAGCTGAGCCCCTCCACCTCAGGGTCTCGGACCCACCGAAGGCTCCAGGAGCAGAGGACAGAGACTTGGAATGGAGACGCCCCCATGGGAGACAGCTAGAGCCTGGAGGGGGCAAGGAGAGACACAGCGACTTCTAGGGAGGGGATGGGAGAAGGAAAGAACAGGACATGGGGTCGGGGGGCGTGCAGGAGGGGAGACGAAAGTCAGAGGGGAAGGGTCCAGGCAGTCCCAGGCTCCTTCAGCCCACTGACCTTGGAAAAGTCGCTTCCTTCCCCTGGATTTCAGTTCTGTCTTTCCATCACACTCCATGGGAACCGTGCAAGGTCAGACCTCACCAAGGACTGGGTGCCTGGTGTGGCCGCCAAAGGTCAGGGCGTTGCAAGGCCAGCCTGGCTCCCAATCCTGAGCTCCCAGCTCCACCTCAGGGTGGCCGAACGTCTGCCACTGGGATCGATGGGAAGCCATTATCATCACCACATTTTAATGACACCAATTAATTCCCCATCTGTGGGTCCCCTGCCGCCTTCAGCGCTGAAGGTTAAAGGGAGGGGCACTGGCTCAGTGTGGCTCTTTCCCAGGATGACAGTTACAGGCTGGTCTGGGTGGTGTGTGTGTACAACTGTGTGTGTTCACTATCCTTGCACTGCCTGTATATAAAGGCAATGCTCATCGTTACTGGTTTATGTGTGTACCCACGTGTATTCTGTATGTGTCGTGTGTACACACAATGTGTGTACAAAGTATACAGCTTTATATATGTGTAAAGTATGTGTGTCCTTATATGCGTACAAAGCGTGTACATAAAAACTATGCCTCTATATCATGTTTGTACACAATGTAGGGCTTATCTGTGTGCACTGTGTGTGTGTGAAGGTTCTGTGTGTGAGTCCTAGGCCAAGGAACAGCCAGGACACAAAGAATTTGCATCTCTGCGGGAGTACATTCTGTGTCTGCCTGCATCATTGTATACACACCTATGGATGTGTGCTCACTTGTGCATTCGTGTGCTGACTGTGTGGGGCCCTGACCAGCAGATCCTTCTTGCTGCAGTGGTGTGGGTAGGTGGGGGTAGAGGCTCCTCTTGGCTTCCTTGGGGTTGGGTTTTGCCCTTGAGCCCAGGGTTCTAAGGGTAGGTCTTCTTGTGCTCTGACATGGACCTGAGGCTGCCTGACCTTCGTGTGTGTCTCAAAGGATAAATAGGAGTTCAGCAAGCAAATGGAGTGGTAGAGAGGGAAGGGGGTTCCTAAATGTTCTAAGTGTGAATCATACATTCATATATCTTTACAAAAACCCTGTGGAGTGGACATCATCATTAGTCCCATTTTACAGATGAGGAAAATGAGGCACAGAGAACGTTGTCCAAAGACACATAGCTTGAAAGTTGTACAATCAGGATTTGAACAGTTACCCCATATAACAATGCACATGTAGACAAGGCATTGGACAACACACTCATGATCACACAGGCATGCTGGGCACACACTTGTGCACCCACACACATGGGTACATACCCATGCCCAGGCTGTGTGCGGTGTCCCCAGCTGTCCAGAATGACCCAGACCAGAGCTCTAGCTCAGCCCTGGCTTTGTTGTGGGTGGGCACCTGGGGAGAGGAAGGCTGTGAGCAAGAGATGAAGGAGGACCAGAGGGAAGTGCCTGGGGGGTGGTCTTCACCTTGTAACCCCACCCCTGCAACCCAAGAACCAGGGGGTAGGGTCCTCCCCACACAGCACACCTAAACAAGCACGCATGCTCCACAGACCCTAGCATAGCTCACTTTCTCCATCAGCAATGAGGGAGGAACACTGCCCACCCTGTCCGTGCCCAAACCTGTGGAAAGGGTTCTCTGGGAAATGGGAGACCCCATTCCAGATGCCATTCCCCACAAGCCTCACACATCCCCAGTTCCCCAGTCTCCTGCAGGGCCAGCTCTCATCTAGGTTTAATAAGAAATAAACCTAAAATCTCCTGCCTGCGCTGTGCACAGATGCTGCCTCTGGCCCAAGGAGGCTCCCTGAGGGCCAGGCTGTCCCTGACCTGCTCCCCCAAGGTCAAGCAGTGCTCTGGCCACACCCTCACCCCCTAGAAGTCCCCAGATGGGCAGGCTGCCCTGCCCTGTATCAGAAAGCCCGCTTGCCGTCCCTCCCCTGGGCTCTCTCTCTCTTCTTAATTAACAGAAAGCCATTGTGAATACTAAAGAAGAAATTAGCACCTGTCAGTCATTTCTGGTGTTTATAGATTTCTCAAGCCCTCTTTAATTAACCCCTCCAGTTCCGAAGCCCGGCCTCCCCTTGGATGGGAGATTGGCCCCTGCCCTCAAGGAGCCTAGGTCTTGATTCCCTGTTTAGCAGCAGCTTCCCATTCACCTTAGGCCCCAAGGGAGGGCCCCAGCCACCCCAAGATGTCGGGCAGTCTGATCGAGACATGAAATATACATGCCCTTCCACCTTCCGTTCCATATCTGGGAATTGATGGAAAGGAGCTGATCACACAAACGAGCACCTTCACAGTGCTGATGGCCACAGCCAAAGTCACAACCAGCTGGGGTCCACGGGGGAGGGAGGGCTTCTTATGGGGCAAACAGTTCTGCTGGGCAGTGACACAGTGACATAAATCTGTAGTTACTGCCATGGAAAAGGTCCATTATACACTGTTTTGGCAAAGCCGTAAGTTACTAAAATGCATTATAATATGACATTTACATAAAATCATATTTGTTGAGACCGAGAGAAAGGAAAAAAGTCTCAAGAGATGGATGTTTTATAGCTCCCAAAATGTTAACAGCTATTATTTCTCAGTGGTGAAATCTCAGGTGATTTTTTTAACTTTTTTTTTTTTTCCATTTCTCTGTGGTGTTTATACTTATATGTGCTATGCTAAGTCACTTCAGTTGTGTCCGACTCTTTGCTACCCTATGTACTGTAGCCCGCCAGGCTTCTCTGTCCATGGGATTCTCACCGAAGTGGTTGCCGTTTCCTATTCCAGGGAATCTTCCCAACCCAGGGTTGGAACCGGTGTCTCTCATGGCTCCTTCCTGCCTCTGCAGGAGGGTTCTTTACCATTAGAACCACCTGGGAAGCCCACTGTGTGTATTCCGATCAGAAAGTCCAGCAGAGGCACACTGATTGGATGGAGGGCGCTAACTGAAAGGCTGCAGAGACAGGTGCTTCATGCCCCAGGGGTCGCTGGAGGGGCTGGTAGGATTTTTTTCCTTTTTTTATTGAAATGATCTTTTAACCTAAGAGCACTTGGAAGGAGCCTCCAGGGGGCAGGGGAGCTGAGCAAGTCTGCCAGAGGAAGCTGCTTCTTAATTTGTGAGGAAAGCAAGACTCTTTGAGGTTGAGGGTGGGGTGGGTGAGGGGAGGGAATCGCCTGCTGGTGTAGCCACTCTTTTCCTGCCCCTCCAGCAGAGGAGAGTGCATCTGGCTTGTGGGGGAGAGAAAGCCCTGGGACTGGAGCTCCCAGAGCTCAGTTTCCATTCACTGGACCTCAGTTACTTAGTTTGAAAACTCTGAAATCCCAGAGCATGGAGACTCCTTAGATACTGGCCCAGCAAGTCCCCAGGACTTAGTGAGAGGCACCCAGAGGGTTCAGGTCAAGGCTGGCTCACCTTGCTCTGAGGGCCTTGTCAAGGGTCATGTAGGCCTGAGAGATGGGAGTTTTAACCCCAGAGCCAAGGAGTGTCATGGGCAGACTTGCAGACCAAGCGTTCAATCCTATGTGTCTGTTTTCTTTAATGAGGACTCAGAGGCCAGGGTCGAGGGCCCCAAACAGAGGCAGGCGTCTGTTACCTCTGAATTCCTGACTCAAGGCCCCCCTTAGCTTTAAGAACAGAACAGCCCATGGGCTCCAGCTGCATCTGCTGCCAGAGAAGTCAGGAGGAGGCCTGCCAAGGTCCCCTGCTCCTCCTGTAGGCCATGTCTGAGGTTGGAGGTGTCTCGGGATTCTTGGAACAGAGTTAAGGGGGCAAAAAACCCACTCAGGCCCAAAGCATCAAAAGCTGAGTTCATACAACTCTTTGGTGCTTGCTCCAAGTGAAACCTTAAGGGAAAAACAGGGCAACACTGGGCCAAAATTCTCCATTCCTACAGCCAAAGTACTGCATGCAGCCCTTCAAGGTGGGACCTCACGGGGCAAATGCAACATCCTGGATCTCTGGTCAAAAAATTAACTGCTGGAGGTACATGCAAAGGTGCTCAACATCACGAATCTTCAGGGAAATGCAAATCAAAGCCACAATGAGATATCTCCTCACATGGGTCAGACTGGCTATCATCAAAAAAGAACACAAATAACAAAAATGTGGGGAAAAGGCAAACCCAGCACACTTGGTGGGACTGTAAACTGGTGCCACCATTGTGGTAAACAGTATGGAAGCTTTTCAAAAAATTAAACATAGAACTATGATGTGTATGCTCAGTCATGTCCAAATCTGAGACCCCATGGACTATAGCCTGCCAGGCTCTTCTGTCCATGGAATTTTCCAGGCAAGAATACTGGAGTGGGATGCCATCTTCTCAACCTAGGGATTGAACTTATATGACCCAGCAATTCGACTCCTGTGTCTGTGTGTATACACTGATATGTAATTAATATAATTGTAATTTCAAAAGATACATATACCCCAATGTCCATACCAGCATTATTTATAATTGCCAAGATATAGAAGCAACTAAGCATCCATCAACAGATGGATAAAATGATATACATTCATATACAATGGAATACTACTCAGCCATAAAGAAGAATGAAACTTTGCCATTTGCATGGATGGACTTAGAGGGCATTTTGCTAAGTGAAAATAAATTACACAGAGAAAGACAAATACTTTATGATATCATTTAATGTGAAGTCTAAAAACCACAAACTAGTGAATTTAACTTTTAAAAAAGAAGCAGATTCACAGATATAGAAGGCAAACCAGTGGTTACCAGTGGTTACCAGTGGTGAGAGGGAAGGGGAGACAGGCAATATAAGGGTAGGAGATTAAGAGATACACACTCTTAAGGTATAAAATGAGCTATAAGAGTATATTGCACAAAATGGGGAATGTAGCCAACATTTTATAATATTATAAATGGAGTATGTTAAAAGTGTTAGTCACTCAGTCATGTCCAACTCTTTGCAACCCCATGGACTATAGCCTGCCAGGCTCCTCTGTCTATGGAATTCTCCAGCCAAGAATACTGGAATGGGTAGCCATTCCCTTCTCCAGGGAATCTTCCCAACCCAGGGATCAAGCTCCGGTCTCCCAAATTGCAGGCAATTTCTTTACCATCTGAGCCACCAGGGAAGCCCAAAGGGACTATAACCTTTAAAAATTAAGAATCACAATATTGTACACCTGTAACTCATATAATTTTGTACAGCAACTATACCTCAATAAAAAATTGCTGGAGTTGAAGGTGGAGAAAAAAAGGTAGCTCATGTGAAAAATGGACCTGGAGAAGGATCCTAGGAATTCCGGGCAAGGATGCCTGTGACTGACCAGTCACAGGGAGTGGCCAGGAGGTTTGGTTTTGCCCCTCTACTCAGCCATGGCTTCAGCGATGGGCTCAGGGCTCAGTTTCAAGACCATGTTTTCAGAGGCTTTGATACCTGGGTGGTCCAGAGTGGGATGAACAGGAGAGCGATGGGTCTGGAGACCAGGAACTGGGATGAGGAGAGGAATGGGGTTATTTGCCGCGAAACAAAGCCAGGGGCGTGACTGATACTGTCAGATCTCCGTCGGGCTGATGGGGCAGGGGACAGGCCATGGGGCAGTGTAGTGTATTGAATAGTGCCCTCCCTCCAACTTCCCGCAATTCATGTCTACCTGGAGCCTCAGAATGTGACCAATTTGGAAATAGGGAGGGTCTTTGTGATGTTAATTAGTGAAAGCTCTCTCAATTAAATCATAGCCCTAGATCCTATAAGAAGAGGAGAGGACACACAGACTCAGAGAGGAAGTCAAGGGAAGATAGAGGCAGAGACTGGAGTGATGCTGCCACAAGCCAAGGAACAGCAGGAGCCACCAGAGGCTGGAAGAGGCAAGGAAGGGGCTTCCTCTAGAGGCTTCAGAGATAGCACTGACCTGAACACCTTGATGTGGCCTCCCGGCCTCCTGAACTCTCCTGAACTGAGAGAGTAAATTCCATTGTTTTAAGCTACTGAGTTTAATTTTTTCAGCTGCTCTAGGAAATGGATACAAGGAGAAAGGATGAAGGAAGCTTTCAGAGTAATAAGTTTTCTAATAGCTGGAATCACACAGAAAGAGCAGATTGTCCTGTTGCTATCGAGGCTCAGGCCAAGTTCTTTGAACACCATCAGGTCATTGTAGGGATGGAGGAGCCCCACTCTGGGAAGGGGGCTTCCAGGGACCCAAGTGACTTATTTAGATCAAGATCAAGTGTTTCTGATCTGGGCTGACCCTTGGCCCGACAAACAGTGGGTAAGGCCCCAGGAGGGAAAGCTTGCCCCGTGCTTGACTTTCTCACCACACCTGGGCTCCAGCATGAGCAGCAGGCACCCCAGTCTGTCAGAAAAACCTTGCAACTTTGCCTCCCAACTAGAAACTAGTGGAAATGTGGGCACTCGGAAGAGGGATCTGGGGACAGTGTGCCCTTGAGGTTTGAGCACTGGGGCTTGAGTTCTGCTCCTCAGACAGCCTGGTCGCTGGCAATCCCACAGGCCAGGTGAAGTGGGGGCTGGTCTTGTACCCATGGTCTGCATGTCTCAGGAAAACTGCCACCTCCCCAGGTGCACCAACCTGCACTCAGAGTCACCCATTGCAGGCCATTATGATGACCTCTCACAGCCAAGACGCACCTTCACTTCTAAAACTTTCCTCTAGAAAAGGCACCCCAAGATCACATCCAAAGAAACTCACCCTGGTAGCTGCAGAGAGCGTGCGGGCCAACAGCCAGGGAGGTAGAGACCAGCTCAGCCTGGGCACTGGCCCCTCCAAGGGCTTGGGGACCCTCTCACTGGCCATTCACTCTGGGGAGCCCTGCTCGGGCTTCAGGAAGATGAGGGCTAGCCTGGAGGCAGGCTCATTGTGAGCCTGAAGGTCAGCTGGAAAGATGGCTCCGGAGCAGGGGGTTTGCGCAGTAAGTGGTTCCACCAACTGCAGAGTCCATGCGCTCCCCCAGACCCCCCTAGGCAGGCCCAAGTCTGAGGGCCTCCACTGACCATGGCTGGGCCCCTGGCTTGGATGACTGGGCTCCAGGCCACGTGTCTCTCTGTCTCCAGGAGGCTAATCTGGGCGGATGGGAAGGTAGAGGAGCAAGAGTGAGAGCGGAAGCACCTGAGGTCTCTGGAAGCTTCAGCTCAGAAACAACATGAGTCACTTCGGCTGCCTTTGCCCAGCCAGAGCAAGTCACAGGCCAGCCCGGACTCAGGGAGGGGAGACAGACTGTACAGCCACATGGCGAGGGTGTGGGTACCACGTGGAGGGGCCAGCCACACGTGGATGCGGAGGAGACTTCCCAGGTGACGGTAAGACATCCCACTGCCACTCTACTGGAGACCCTGAGGATAAAGGCTCTGGGCTGGGGTAGGGGGAGGGGCAGTGCCCGGCAGAGGATGGCAGTGACAGTGTGAGGGCCCAACTGAGGCCAGGCGTGGTTGGGGAGAATATGAGGGAAGAAAGGCCGGAGCCAGGCAGGAGGCAGCCTTGCCACAGGGGGCCCAGGATGGTTTCAGCTCGAAGCATCAGCAGGTCACACTGGCTCCACTGCCCCTGGGGCAGACTCCCTTTGCAGGGAGCTCATCCGAGCGACAGAGACCCAGGCAGCAGGAAGCGGGGCTCAGGGCCCCTGGAAAAGCTCAACTGTCCTGAGCTGCAAGAGCCCCAGGTGCTTCCATCCTGGGTCCCCTGCCTCTCAGCAGTTCCCAAGAGGAGATGTGCCTGCAGCCTCGGGAGCCCAGGGTTCTCATCCTCCTGTCACCAGGCCCAGCATGCAGGCCCTTTCCTGACTCTTGCTGACTTAAATCGTGTCTGACTCTTTGAGACCCTATGGACAGTACCCGCCAGGCTTCTGTCCATGGAATTCTCCAGGTGAGAATACCGGAATGGGTTGCCATGACCCTCTCCAAGGGATCTTCCCAACCCAGGGATGGAACCTGCATGCCTCCTGCATTGACAGGTGGGTTCTTTACCACTAGCACCACCTGGCCACAAATAATATGCAGTTCTGTTCCCTGCCCCACCCCACTCTTCCGCCATCTTTCTTCATCCTGGGCCTCATTAACAACACCAACAGATGCAAACTTCTGAGGTTGTTCATGCTAATACTCACGTGTGCCTCCTGAGTCTCGCTCAGCTGAGCTCCCAGCTGCCTCAGATTCCAGTTGCATGGCCTGTGGGAGGATTCCAGAGTCCTTTCCAAGTTCCAGGGGCTTCCTGTGCTTCTCTCTGCCTCTGGGCTCCCACCAACTCTCACATTGCCCCAGGACCCACCTGAGCCCACCTCAGAGGCAGTCAGAGCCCAGAGCCTGCCCCCTCTCTGGCTCCATCCCATCCCCATGCACTCAGGCACTTTGCAAGTTGGGAGGAAGTGGAGATCAATAGAGGCAGGGAATTGACTTAGTCTGCTAGGGCCGCCATGATGAAATAACACAGACCATGTGGCCCAAACAACAGAAATGTATTTTCTTACAGTTCCAGAGGCTGGGAAGTTCAAGATCAAGGTCCAGCAGGATGAGTTTCTGGTGAGGGCCTTCTTCCAGGCTTGCAGACAGCCGCCTTCTCACTGTGTCCTCACACAACAGGGAGATAGAGGGAGCGCTCCCTTGTCTCTTCTTATAAGGACTCTGCCCCCATTGGATCAGGGCCCCACCCATATGACCTCATTCAACCTAATTACCTCCCTCCAGACCTTATCTCCAAATATAGTCACACTGGAGATTGATATGAATTGGAGGGAAGATACAATTCAGTCCATAACAGGGGTGTTGACATCACAGAGAGGTTAGTTTGCAAATGAAAGATTTCCACCATCTGGTGCTCCTCTCTCACTTCCTCTCCCAGAGCAACGGACTTGCCTCCCCCACCCATCACTCCCTCAACTCAATTCAGGCCTGTTCTCTTGTCTTCCAGCCCCAGGACCCACCAAGGGGTATTTTGCCAACAAGTATGTTTTTCTTCCCAGGAGGACTTTCATGAATAATGTTTTCCCAATAATGTAACCTAAATGAAATGTCTTAGTGTGTTTCCAAAGTCTGCAGAGGATCCTGCAGCCCACACCCCCTAGAGCCTGGCCACACCTGAACACACTTGCAGGGTTTGAAGAACGCTGTCCCGAGTGGCTGTGGTTTTAATTAGCTGCTATTCTTCCCTTTTAACTACAGACTACTATTAATTTAGCTTGCTTCATCATTATCCATTTAGTGGCTTGTCAGTTAACCCTACAATGGGCGAGGACACATAGTTGCTACAACAGGGCTTCCAGCATATAACTTCCCACCACTTAGCATTGGAGATGGGCATTCATGTTGGTGCAAAAGTGGAACATTTCTGTCCTGTGCCTGCCTTGGAGGTACAAGTTACCCATCCCCCAATCCCACTGCTGAAAGAAACTCATTACTGGTGATGAACTCCTACAATTTGTATTACTTAAGTGGCTGGTGATACACCATCAAGGTAAGAATAGCACAACTATTGCCTGATTTTCAAGTTCTCAGAGAACTGTTTTATAATGTGTTTAAGCTTAACATTCATCAACAGTAAATATGCCGTTCATACATACTGCCAGCAGCCAGTAAGTTGCAGCCATACTGCAGCTTACTTGAGAATTCCTTTTCCCTAGAAAAAAGAAGCAGGTTGGGTGAGCCTTGGGAGGGAAATGCATCATGGAGAACACAGCTCATTCCCTGGGCACTCAGGCCACCGAGACGTCCAGACTCCCATTAGAACACTTGCGCCCCTTTGCTTCCTTCCTGAGCCTATAGAAGTTTCCAGAGATGCCCCAGGGGAATGAGCGGTATTGGTGTTGTGCTTCCAACCCAGGCATCACTGAGTGGCATCGAGCTGGGGCAGGACTCTTGGGAACTTGAGTCTTGGCTAAGTCTCAGGCTCCTGGGTCCTTGGGCCGGGGGTGGGCAGACAGTGAATGTGAGTCATCCAAGTCTGTCACGTGTGCAGCTAAAATCCATTTCCTGTGAGTCAGAGGGTGCACACAAGTGTATGTGTTGGGTGGTAGTGGTGGTGCTGGGGGTTGTTATGTAAAGCCTTGAGCCGAAGCCAGAAGGCAGGGCGTTGAGGCAGAGTTGGGCGCTCCTTCCTCCTGGCCACCTGAGTGGCGCTCCTGTCATTAGCTGGGATCTCTGCCACTGGATGAGGTCTGCACTAACACCTGGTCTGGCAGGCCTTGCTTTTCATTTCTTTTAAAGAAGTCAGACCACGTCTTCTGGCTTCCTCACACTGGCTCCTACAGTCCCTGAAGTTTCCAACACTCTGCCCGGGTAGGAAAGGTTCCTCCACGGCAGAATCTGAGGCTGTTCTCCCAGCATCTGTTCTCCCTCCTTGGTGTCCCATGCCCCACGGGTGATCCATCATCAGAATCAGTGACCTGACTGCCCTTTCACACCCTGTAAAATCCTCCATTTTCCTTCAACCACGTCAAAGATAAAGCAGAAGCTGGAGGCTGGAGATGGTGTCCACTTAACCAAGTGCATGTGCACTCATTTGCTTCAGTCATGTCCGACTCTTTGCAACCCTGTAAACCATAGTCCACCAGGCTCCTCTGTCCATGGGATTCTCCAGGCAAGAATACTGGGATGGGTTGCCATGCCCTTCTCCAGGGGATCATCCTGACCCAGAGACCGAACCCCTGTCTCTCATGTCTCCTGCGCAGGCAGGTGGGTTCTTTACCACTAGCAACAAATGACCAGTAAATACTGGTCATATTACTGGGGGTGGGGGGGGGCAGTAAATAGTCCCCAGCCATGGATTACTGCCATTGTCTTGTTGCCAAGATGGGAATGCTGCAGACTTCTCAGTCTTCACCCCTGATCTGAAACAAATCCCCCCTAAAAAAACATTCAATCTCATTTTAAATCTCTTAACCCCCAAAGGCAGTGCTGGGGACCCGGGCATGATTGATCAAGGGTCTTCCAAGAAACTCAGTTGGCTGAAGTCTCCTGCTGGCCCCTCCCCCTCACCATGGCTGAGGGTTGGGCTCCTGCTACGGCCTCAGAGGGAAGGAGGAGGGAAGCTGCTAGGTGAGGAGCTACTGGAGCCTCTGCCTGCCATGTACCTGGAAGGGACATTCTGCAGGAGACATCCTGAATGAATGAAGAGTCCTGAGAGGCCACCCAGCACCCAGCTCCCACTCCCAGCTGGACACCGGCCTGGCTTCTGGTCCAGGGGGCACTGAGCCGTCAGAGCAACTCTTTCCCTGAGCCTTGCTGTACAGAGAGGGGTTGGCCACATCCTACCCTTGATGTGTCACCTCAGAGATGCCTTTTTATTTCTTTTATGGGCTCTGTGTTTTGAAAGATTCAGGTTATGCATGTGGCCAGAGCCATTCATCATAAGCAGAGATGCTCTTCCCATCACGTTCCTTGAAAACAGCCTGCAAATCCCATCACTTACTTTGGGGCCCAGATAGGAAGCAGAGCTGTTGTGCATCAGGATTAGCTGGAGAGCCCCAAGGTCTGGGAGGGGCCAGGGAAGGCCCGAGAGGTCCCTGAGGGCCCTCCCACCACGTCCCTCTGTGCACCTCCTCCCTGGCATGTGACACTCCTCCCACAGACCCTACCCCACCCCACCCAGCATCCCACATCTCAGGCACCTCAGCACTTGTTCCCACCCACGTGCACCCACTCCACAAGGCTGAGTCCACATCAAGCAAGGGCTACGTGAGGGGGTGTCCGGGCTGCTCTGTCCCACCACATCCAGGTGGGACACCTATGATTTGGGCCTCGCTCTCATCGCTGTGAACACATGGCATCTTGATGGGCAGGCTGCTGCCATGGCCTCTGGCTCCCAGAAGCTTCTCAGAAGCTGGGGAAGCAGAAATCCTAAAGATAAAAGTGAGGGGCAAGGGCCTCAGGAATTATGCCATGGTTTCAAGGGTCACTTCTGAGCCTCTGCTTCCAGGCAAAAAAGCGGCACGTGAACAAGCACACATGCAAGCAGTTCCGGGAGTTCTTATGGAGGCCTGGGGAGGCGATCCTCTGACAAAGTCTCAGATCCTGCGGGTAACGTGGAGGAAGGGTGCAGAGCCACTTCATTTAGGCATGGGATGTGCCTGTGTCCCGAGGCTGAGGAGGCTCAGGGACATCAGGTGACGGTGACGCAAAGGATGCCCTGCGCTCATCCTATTGGGAGAGCCTGGGACAGGTCCCTTCCGAGACTGCCAAGCCTCGCCTGCCTCTCCGTGCCACCCAGCAGTAGTGAAGCCACTAATGCATCCTCTGGCAGACAGGCTTATGGTTCAGTTTGGGCCTTCTTCCCTCTCCATATAACTCAGTGGATAATTAGAAAACAGACACTTAAGGAAAACGAGTGTCTTCCCGGGTAATCTCAGGGAAATCTGAGCCTTCCATGCCTCAGACTCAACCCAGGCTCTGTCACTCCCCACTGGCAGCACCCTGGAAACGGGCTTGTCCGTGGTCACCGAGAGTCTGCCACACGGACATCGATGGGGTAATAAACGTGTTCAGGGACCCATCATCATTAGAGGCTCTCCTAGTAAACTCGAACCAGAGTGCCCGCAAATCCTTGTTAAAGGAACATGATGAGCTGCGGTAACAGGGGCCCGGTGTCCCGAGGACTGGGAGTGGTGGCCACACTTGGAGGCCTGGGTTCATTTGGATGAACCAGGATGAAGGGCCAAAACACATGTCATATGAGGAAGTGCCCAAAAGAAGTGAAGACACACTGGAGAAAGCTCAGAGGGCTGTGGGGGTATACCTTCAATTCTTCAGAGGCCATGTGGCAGAGGAACAGACTTTAGATAGTTACCAGGTGGCAAATCAGGAGCGGGTGTCAGTTAATATGAAGATTTCTCTAGTCTTGGTGTGTTTCCACAGTGGCATTCATTTGTCCTGGAAAGTGGGGGGTCCCCCATTTCAGGGAGCTTGTCATCGGAGGCTATGGGTGGGGGTTCCTCCCCTGGGGGCTTGTGGGACAGAAGAAACAGTGTAGATGGTCCATGATTCTACAGATCTGGGCTTCAGGAAAGTATGACCCATCCTTTTCTGGTTTACTGCTGTATTACTTCAAATAATATTTGAAGTATTATTTAGCTACTGAGGGCATGTTACCTATCACTATTCAGATCTGATTAATTAACCATATAAGGAGGTTTGGCCATATCTCCCAGGGATACTTCTCCAAATGGCATTTTGTGTCAGTCCACTCCATTCTCATTCCCGTTCTTATTCTTTTTCTTGCCAACGCATAGTCACTGCCAAGTTCTTGAGTGAGGGAAACAGTCTGCTGGGTGACCAGATGGTGCCTGGAATCCTGGGTGTATTGGGCCCCTGGGTTCTGTGAGTTCTGTCCAGTGTCCAAAAGCCCTTGTACAAAACTCACTATTAACCCTGAGTCTCTCTTCACATGCTTTTTTTCCTCTAGGCCATTTTCCCCTCTCTCCATCCACCTTGATCCACTTCAAGTCCATCTCAACCAGCCATTTCTGCTTCAAGGTCTGATGGCATCTCAACTTATTAATAGTATGCAGGTGGAACTCTTCATTTTGCTGCCATCCCTGACCTGGTGTTCCTCAGTGAGTGAAACCACCGTTAGTCTGGTTACTGAAGCCAAAAGTCATCCTTGGCCCCCTGCCCCCTTTCCTTCACCCTTGGATCCAACCATCATTGGATCGCATCAATTCTGTCTCCAAAACATGTTTCACATCCACCTACTTCTCTCCGTCTTCTCTGCCACCCTCTTCCTCAGTGTCCTCTAACCAGTCTCTAGCCTCTTGCTTGAGTCATTTGTTACAGGGAAGGTGCAGAGATCCTTGAAGCTGTTTCCATCCCCTAACTGAACACTTGATCATTTTCTGCTGTGTTGAGAATAAACAGGTTCCTTCCTGTGGCCCCTGAGGTCCTGTAATACCTGGCCCTATCTCCCCCTCGCCCCTGTTGTGTCTGGCTTTTGGACCAAGTCCTGGAACCCAATGTTCCAGGACTCTTTCCCTGTTCACTCTGCCTAAAGCATTCTTCCCATTAGCCTTCAAGTATCCTCAGAATGACTTTAGGACAAGGGTCCTATCCTGTTATTCTCTATTTACGTTGCTCTATTTCCTTTATCGCTTTAATCATAACTATTCTACTATTTGTATAGGTCTCAATCACCCTTCCCTCCCTCCTGCAAGACTTCAGTTTCCTTAAGGGCAATGACTTTGACTGTCTCTTACATCATTTTCTGTCCAGTGCCTGTCACAATGCCCAGCACAGAGTAGATGCTCAATAAACACTTCTTGGACGAAGGACTGAGTCTCTCAATCCAATTCTACTGAGTTCTTTGTGCAACTCCTGGTCCTTCACCCTGGGGCTGCAAGAGTGTGCAGCTGGTCACCTGGAGGAAAAAGGAGTGGGCGGTGAGTGGTCAGACTGCTGTTCCTCCCCAGGCAAGCAGAGTGCACTGCAGGCAAGACATCACTGCCAAGAATGAGTGAGGGGGTGGGGGAGCCGACAATGGCTCACGGTCAGGGACTGTATGAAAAGGAAACAGTGAAGAGGGAGAGAACATATATTTACTTATGGCTGATTCATGTTGATGTGTGGCAGAAACCAACACAATATTGTAAATCAGTTATCCTCTCATTAAAAATAAATTAATAAAAAAGATATAAAACTAAAAAACAAAACCAAAACAGTGAGCCAAAAGTTGGTATAAAACTCAAGTGGTTGAACGACTAAATTCTATACTGATGCGAGGAAGGATGTCAAGCTACAACCAGGTAACTTTCTAGAGGCAAAACAACTCTTCTAAAAAAGTTACCCATTTCAAGGGGCTTTAGGTTCTTCTCCATTCATTACAAGCCTTTCCTATCCTACCAAATTTCCAAAACAGCAATGAGGATCCTATGTAGGAACTCCCTCTCCTCCAGTGACCTGTGGCAGGAAGCGGACAGAGGGATGGGTGGCAGGGGGTGGGGGCAGGAGGCACCATCCTTGGCTTCCGGCCTTCATTCCAGAGCGGACATTTGCCCCATCCTATACCACAGAAGGGCCCGAGCCTTCAGAAACAGCCTGTGCTCCTTGAACCAGGAAGTTGTTGGTATGACAAGCAAAATCATTATTCCACCTCACATTACCTTAAAGAGGTAAGTGATGGCAAACGCTAAAGATACAGGAGCGAGGCAAGGTGGAGAAATGGTCTAGCAGCTGACTTCTGAACTCTATATTTTCAGCTGTACAGCTACACACACTACCTGATGAAGAAATATGGGAAATCGAAACATAATAGTGATTCTTAGCCCCCACTGCCCTGTGATGGGAATTACAGCACTTGGCTCCTGTAAGCATCAATCTATCATGTTTGCACAGACAGAAGGGCTTCTGTGAATTCCTCTGGAGGCAATGGAGCCCCCTTTCTCTCTTCTGTCAAAAACCTATTCAAAGGCTTCCAAAGACTGCTCCTGACAATGATCAGTTAAAGCATTTAGAACTCATTTTTATTGATATTATGCAAAGTCCTGCAGAATGCAGTTCTCCCTGGGTGTGGCTAGGTGGGTCCTGCTCAAATTTATTCGCTTGCAAAATAATCTGTTTCTGTTCCGAGACCTCAAGGCCCCAAACTTACTCAAATTACCTTGACTTTTGCCAGGAGACAAAGAGTCCAGGCGGCACTTGGCCTTTTGGAACTCAGGTGGAACTTTCCAGGAGGCTCAGGTCTGAACGAAAAATGCCTCGAGATACACGTAAGCCTGCTGTGCTATGTCGTGCTTAGTTTTTCAGTCGTGTCTGCCTCTTTGTGACCCCGTGGACTGTAGCCCACCAGGATCCTCTGTCCTTGGGGATTCCCCAGGCAAGAATACTGGAGTGGGTTGCCATTCCCTTCTCCAGGGGATCTTCCCAATCCAGGGATCGAACCCAGGTCTCCCACATTGCAGGCGGATTCTTTACCATCTGAACCTACTGCCCAGGTTCAAATATTGGTTCTGCTATTTCATAGCTGTGTGACCACAAACATTTCTTAACCGCTCTGTACCTTAATTTATTTCTCTTTAGAGATAAAAAAGCCAACTGCAGGAGCTGTCATAAGGATTAAAAGAATACCTGTAAAGGGCTCCGGATGGTCTAGCATGTGGCAAATGCTCTGTAGATGTTGCTGCTATTATTACATCATAACCTGAAGAGGGGCTTCAGTTAAGAGACAGAGATCCCTTCCACTAATACAGCTCAAAGTCCAGCCAACAAGAGTTCTCTGATCCCCAGTAAACACAGCTTGAACCAATGTCTAGCCCAGGAAATACTGGCTGCCACCTCTCCACGAGAACTTCCTCTTCAGGGGCTAGTGAGGGTGTCAGCTGCTTATCCTCTACCTGCAGGCCCCTGGGTCAGACTGGAAATGCTGACTCCTGGGACTGTGCAGTTGCCCTGAGGATGGAGACATCTTTCTGTGTTGATGAGAAGAGTCTTTCCTAAACAACAGCGTGATGTCAGGATCTTGTCTGCAGAGCCTGCCATGGGTGAGAGCATCAAAGACTGTCTTGGTCCCCCAAGGGTAGGGAGATTGATGTCACCTCTGTGTCCATGCCAAGGCTATGTCTGGTCTGGAGAGCCTGCAGAGTCCACTTAGGAGAAGTTTGTACTGGGGGGAAGAGTGCACAGTGCATCCGTGGACCTGTCCTCTGGGAGGTCTGTCCTTTTGGAGAGAAGGTCCTCTGAGGTCTTTACCCTGAGTTCACTGCATCCCTTGAGGATGTCTGGGGTGGAACCGAGCAACTAAGAGGGGAAGGCTCTAAGATAGCCAGTGGTGACACCGCAATGGCCCTACTCATCTTCTCAATGTTCCACTGTCCCTCGTGTGCTGTTGCTTGAAGTGAGGCCACCGGGGCAGTGGTGGGAATCCCCGCAGCTCCAGTTGAGGGCTGCTCTGGATAATTTAGGGAACAGAGAGAGAGAACAGGAAGAGCTCATTATACCAGCAACTGAGGGAGGCAGCCACCAAAAAAGCAAGCCAGACACTGAATATGGCCTTCCTTTGAAGAACAAAAGCAAAGAAAATTGGCTCACCAATGAGAACTAAGTGATAATCATGTACTGAGCAGAAATCACCATCAGTCCTAAGCCTGCTCACTCAGAAAATACCAGATCCTGAAGAGTAAAATTGAACTATGTGAGACCTCCAGAGAAAATTTTACTCTAAAATGCTTTGTAAAGCGATTTTAGTGCTCGCAGAGATGAAACAAACAGCCTCGTGTCTTTTAGGCTTCCTGTGCTTCAAGACTCTGCTGAGCCCTGAGTTCATAGTCAGATGGCGAGGGTGGCTCCCATCCCAGGCCGTGGGTCCTCTTGACTGTTACAAGTCAAGCATTTCTTTCTTGTTGACTCCCAGAGGCCATGGTGTGGGACCTTCTGGGTCCACACAATCTCAGATCCAGCTGGGCAATGCTAGATTTATCTCACCGGGCCCAGGTTCCAACACCAGGCTCCTCTCTCCTGCCGCCACCCCCCTCAAGCCCCAGTGACCACCCAAGGGCATTAGTTTCAGGAAGAATGCATTGGCAACCACAGACAAAGCTGCCCCAGGTCAGAACCATGCAGAACTGACAAGGGTCTGGATCACCTTGGGTCCCAGGAGGAGAGAGATGGTACACACTCCAATGCGGTAGTTGAGACTCTAACAAAGAGACTACTTGCAAAGGTACTGAGTTTAGGGAAACCCATAAAAGAAGACACAGACCCACGGACAGCAGCCCTGGTCTTGGCTTGAAGGGGTGGGGACACAGCTGTAAGGGGGTGCTGTTGGCAGGAGCTGAGGTCTATAGAAGAAGAACACAGAGACTTTCCAGCAAGCCGGCACCAGGGGAATCAGTATTGCTCTCCTACCCTGGGTGCCTGCTGGTGTCCCCCACTGACAGAATCCCCATGAACCCAGATGCTAAGAGAACCTATTAATGCAATCCTGTAAGATCACCTCTTTTGGGTGGGGAGGGCAGAGTGGTTCTGAAGGGGCAGATGGAAAATATCCAGCCCAGAGTTATTTCCCAGAGTCCACAGCTCCTTGGTCTCCAGGCAAGTGTAGCCATTATGGAACACAACTTCCCTGACCAATTTCAAAGCTCTGCTCACTGCTGGGAATGCATGTTTGAACAAAGCCTTTTATTCTCTATTTCAACAGCAGCGCTGGAATTTAAAAAGTTTCATTTTCAAGACTGGCTGCTTTTGATCTTTCTAACCTGGAACTTACATTTTGGAGTCAAATAGAATTATTTAAACAAAGCATTTCAGTGATAAGCACAAAATGTTTTGAATTTTTTCTTCTCCGCCCCCCCCACCACCACCCCAACACCACAGAACATTCCTATTCAAAATGTAAGGACAATTCTGCAGCCATCTCTTACACCCAGAGCCTCTCTCAGCTTCAGTTTCCCCAGGTCTTTGTTTCTTCAGCCCGTGTCCTCATCTTAGTGTGCCGGTGTTCAGGCCACGAGAAGGGCCGGTCCTACTGCAGACTGGCCTAGAACAAGGACCACGTTAACAACCCTACGAGCACTTCCATCCTCTGACTCCTGCTTCTGGGTTTGGCAGATCCACGTGTTGTTATCTAGTCAGTATTCTTTACTAATGGGTCAAAGAGAACACTTTGTTCTCTTTTTTGCTCCCCTGATTCCAACCCATTTTCCTTTCTTTTCTAAGTCCCTCTCTGACATCATCTTGTTCTCCTGCTGAACTTCTCCCCAGCCCCCCAGCCTGCATTTATCTTTTATCATATTTCTCATGCCTTGACTTGTCTGTTATTCAAGTCAGAGTGCTGATCGGCATTTGCATTCCTTGGAAATCATACCTGCTCTGCACTGTCGTGGGCAGAGTATGTCCCTGTGGGTCATAATGAAGCCCACGCTTCCATGCTGTGGTGCACAGAAGGTGTCAGAGTGATTATCAATGTCTTGGAGTAGGCCTATCACCACTGAAAATGCCTCTGAAACAGAAGAGTGACTATTTTTACAGCTATGAAAGCAAATGGAGAAACCAAGGCCGCAGATCCTCAGATATTAAAGAAGTACACAGTTGGAAAACAAAACTCAGACATGGTCTGGTTCAAGTGTGTTCCATAAAAATAAATGACAAAAATAAGTTAGAAATTCCCCTTAGGAGGAGTGAGTTAAGTTCCCATCAAAATGAAGGTCTGGACAGAGGAGCACTAATAGAACGCATCGTATGGTAGAAGGACAGTTGGTCTGGCCTGGTGCTGGGTGGGGAAAGGTAGAGAAGCACTTTGCTTGGTAGCTCAGTTGTTTCCGACTCTTTGCGACCCAGTGGACTACAGCCCACCAGGCTCCTCTGTCCATGAGGATTCTCCAGGCAAGAATACTGGAGTGGGTTGCCATACCCTTCTCCAGGGATCTTCCTGACCCAGGGATTGAACTGGGGTCTCCTGCATTGCAGGTGGATTCTTTACCAGCTGAGCTACCAGGGACACACCAGAAGGTTATAAAATCATTTCACCTTTTACTTGTTGCATGGTTCTGGACCTTTACTCAAATTTACTGAGCAGAATTACTAAAGACTAAAGAGAAATATGGATAGAAATTTGGATGCTATTCATTTTAACAGAGTTCTCCAATGCATGACACAGAAGACGTTATCACCATGAAAATAAGAGCATTTTGAACATAGGGAGTGTTCCATTTTTTAGCCCAGGAAGTTGGCAGAACCACAGCCATTGTCCCGGTTGACTTTTCTGTCAGGAGACCAGCCACCTCACCTCTGCCTCTGGGGAGGGGGAGTCTCCACGAAGCTGAGGCTGGTTTCTCTGCAGGTGAACAGGACATGCTCTTCAAAGATAGCTCACTAATCCCGGAGAGAAGGTTTATAGGCTCCTGGTAGGACTGGAAATAATAATCAGGAAGGAGAAACCTTGTCGAAGCTTCAACTTCAGGTTTTTTAATTTTTAAAAAATTATTATTTATTTATTTACTCTTTGGCTGTGCTGGGTCTTCGTTGCTGTGCGCAGGCTCTCTCTAGTTGTGGCGACTGGGGGCTACTCTTTGTTGCGCTGAGTGGGCTTCTCGTCGCAGTGGCCTCTCTTGCTGTGGCGCACAGGCTCTAGGGCTTGGGGGGTTAAGCAGTTGTCGTGCATAGGCCCACAAGCGGGCTCGTGGGCTCTAGAGCGCATGGGGTCGGTAGTTGTGACACGCAAGCTTTGTTGCCCCGTGGCACGTGGGATCTTCCTGAACCAGGACTGTCCCCTGCCTTAGAAGGCAGATTCCCTCGGGGGAAGCATATTGAGTGCACGGAGAAAACACTGGCTGAACTACTTAGCCAGGAGTGACACACATCAGTGTTATCTTTGACCCATTTGAGGCCCAGCTGGGTCTTCCAATTAATTGCAAGAAGCACGTCTACTATCTTCATTCACTGGGGGAATTTCTATGCAATTAGTATCTGCTCAGCTGGCCAGGTGTGGGGCATTTTGGAGGCCCAGAGGACAATCCCACGAGGGCTTGGAGTGACGTGTAGATTACTACTTTATAACGGGAAAAGCAGGTACAAATTACTTCCTGAGAGTTTGTCCATGAGGCCAACGGAAGCACCTCTTCACCCAGTGTGACCTAGAATAGCAAAACTATTTATCCAGGTGCAAAGGATCTGCCTGCAATGCAGGAGACAGAGGAGACATGGGTTTGATCCCTGGGTTGGGAAGATCCCCTGGAGGAGGGCATGGCAACCCACTCCAGTATTCTTGCCTGGAGAATCCCATGGACAGAGGAGCCTGGCAGGCTATGCTCCGTAGGGTCGCAAAGAGTTGGATATGATTGAATGACAGAGCATGCACAAAGGAGAGACCTTTAATACTAAGAGAAATCATGTACCTTCCCCTATGTCCTGCCTCATGACCTTCCCAAAAGATGTGTGCCTACCTTTGCAGCAGCAGATCAAGCTCAAAATATGCTTTTCAGGGCCTAGAGGCCCTGATTATAGTCACCTCTCATTCATATAAAAATTAACGTGCATGGGTAACATCTGGTTTTTTATTGATTAAATCAATACACTGGGAATTTAGCAGCAAGTTAATGGCAAATAGTTACAAAATCTATTTTTCTACATTTAAAATAAGCTGTCTTAAACAATCTACAGCAATCTAAAATCACAAGAACACACGTGAATGGCTGAAGCACTTCTGCTGTTACGCCTATGGCAAGTTTATTAGTAATTTCCTAACAAATCTCTTAGTGCAAAGTGCACATAATCATTTGGAGCCTCTGCTACCATATTTGGCCCTCAGTTTCCCCTAAAAATAATTGTGCCTAAACGTAAGAATCTTAAGTAAAACTGGGCAAGTGTGCCCACAGCTTTGCTTTGAGGGCATCCCCTCCTCTAAACAACTCTCGAAAACACTGAGTTGATTTCAGCCACACCTGCCATCAAGTCTGTTGGTGTCTGTCCTTCAATACCACGCTGCCTTGGAGGTGAGGAGCTGCAATTCTAAACTGGTACAAACACGTGGCAGGGCTCAGTGCAGCTAAAAGGCTAAAAGCTCAGCACAGTACTGTCCTTTTCCCCTCCTACCCCTTCATGCTTAGCACTAGAAAGAGCAGCTCTGTTTCTGCACTATTTAGCGTGGTTAGGGCTTCTTTCTGGGTCTAGGCAGGGCAACGGCTTTAGCAGTGCCTTTGGATGCTGCTCCTTGGCTTGAAGTCACAGGTGCTTTCTCTGCTTCTCCCTTGAGCTCAACTGGAGGGAATCTGCTACCTACAGAACTTGTAAAACTCATGTCAAGGTCGTCTATATTTTCCTTCTTACTGGGCACAGGAGTCTTTTCATAAGCAGTGGTCTAGAAATAAAAGAAAAGGCCTGGATTAATGTTCAGACACAAAGCAATATACATCAGTTCAAAGAAGCAGGGGCTACACAGTTGCCCAGGATGTACAGGCTGAGCTCTCTTCAGATATGAGGTATAAACTAATCACATTGTGAAACCGTCATTAAATGCCAAAGAAAGCTCCAGTAGCTCCTTCAAGAATACTGAATTCTTTAGTGTATGGGGCAGAACAAACTACAGGCACAACTTCAAATCCACTGCCCTACAAAATAAGTAGATATCTGGTACCATTCATACAGGGAAGTCCATCTGAACACAGCTGTAGTCATTCATCTTTACAGACTTCTAGACGAGCCTTCCGCGACAAGCGCATCATGACTGTTCTAACTTGGTATAAGGTTGCTGCATGTGGCCCACTCCTCATGTGTTCACCCTTTTCTGCCTTGATTCCAGGGCCTGGCTTCTAACCTCAGTCACACCACTTGGGCAGGAATGAGGACCTCTTGGAGTCTTGATGCCTCACGCTTAAATGAGGAAAATGGTATTTGCACATTTACCACATAGGCTTATGATGAGAATGAACTACTGTGGTGGCCATGGAAGTACTTTGTGAACTTTAAAGCACAAAACAAGTAAAAAGAATTTTAATAGGCTATTGTGTTTTCTCAGGTCACTTCACACCACAGTAGAGAAAACGGACTCTAATCCTGCTGTTGTGAGGGAAGCAAAGTCCATTTTGACCTTAGACTCATTTCAAAAGTGATCACTTCTCATTAAAAGAAGCTGGGCATAGAGTTCTGAAAGAGCAGAGGATGTCTCAGGAGACCTACGCAAGCAGGACGGGGGACCAGACACAGGGGTACAGATGCAGCGACTGCTTGTGTACATACAATGATCTGGGAAAGGCTTGTAAGCTTAATACTCTGGCTAACTGAAATTATACACAAGAGTTAATAATCAGGTTAACAATTTTCAAAGAATGTGAAAAGGTTACACGTAACACAAAACAAACCTCGTGTGTGTGTGTTGTTAGATTTTGTTTTTTTTTAATCACTCTTATGACACAAGTGACCATGTTCTATACATGGCTGTAGGCACTTCATATGTATTTGTCTGGTGAATAAGTGACCTCCCAGGGCTGCAGCAAAACCTCAGGTCACTTACGGATTTTTGGTACCTATATTTCAAGAAAGAGAAACTTTACCAGATGTTTGCTTATTGCAGACAACCCTTAAATATGTGCCTCTTCAGACCATCACTCATGTATGACTTTAATAAAATTTAATTTTAATAAATAAATAATAAATAAAAATATTAACATATTAAATAAAATATGTTAATTCTTAAGTTGGTAATTTTTGTACATTGAAAAATTAATTTGTATAAATTTGGACATGTAAAAAGGTCCTTTTCTGTTTAGATTCATTTTCTCAAGAAAATTTCTGGATTGCTTCTCTGTGTGATCTTTCAACGAACAGAAAATAATTAAAATGTGTTAGCGTTCAGGAATACAGGTTGTCTTCTCCTTGAAAACTCCTTACACTTAGCAACAGGCTAAGAGTATAACACCCACGATGTTCTAGGGACAGGCTGAAGAAAAGTTGCTTTGTTTAAAAAGTACAGAACTGGTCCCTAGCTTGGGCATTTAAATTCATAAAATTTTAAGTCACTTGACATACACATTCTCTTAAAAGGCGAATCTGAGTTTAACCTCTTTTTTGACATTTCCACCTCTTGAGTTACCATCTAAGTAGTTGAAGAAATGCTTTTCAATGTGTCCACTGCAACTAATAATCTACAGAATAGAAATAGAGACAGTCATTTTCCCTTTAACATGTTTAATACTCATATCTGGTTTAACATTTTCATCCTTCTTCATTTTCCATTTGTTAAAGTACTCGAGTCATTAAAGTAGACTCAGAAGCTGAAGTCATCAGGAAGAAATACTCAGAAACAGCCTCCATGGGCAGGATTAGTGATATAAATATTGTCTCTCTCTTTTTTTTTTTCCAGAAACACTAGAGGTTCTGGTTTCTTCAGATAAGATATCTTAAGATAATGCCCAGAATTTCCTGGCAAAGTGGAAGGATAAAGGAAACTAAACCAAAATGTTTGGTTGCTTCAGGGTAGGAACATGGTATGTCTCAATTTCATTTAGAGCAAGATGAGAAAATCATATTACTCAGCCACATTTATGTATTTTACTTATATATAATTTTAGTAAATTATTTTTTAAAAAGGTAGTACATGCGCATGATTTAATATCCATAGCATTCAAAATCTCCTCCTTGCTCCCCAGTTAACTCAGCTCTGCCTCCCATTGGAGACAATGAATAACTGTCAATTTACAGTGCACGTTCCCAGAGAAATTTTATGGAACTTCAAGCAAGTATTAGGTGGAACCAAGTGGAATTGGTCATTATTTTTTCAGTCAAAACAGCTTAATAATGGCAATTTTATGTGGTTCAATCTAATCAATATATCAATGCACTTTCTTCTCACTTTTTAAAACAAATGGGTAGCCCACTGTAAACAGTCTTTAAACCTTGATATTTTTAAACTAACAACAGTCTTGAACATCATTCCATGTCAATACATAAAAGAGGTCTCATTCTTCTTTCAGCATATGCAGTGTTCTCATGTCTGAATGTACCATAATTTATTTAGTCAGTTTCTTGGTAATGGACATTCAGGTTATTTCTAATCTTAACTGATAAAAATAATGCTTCTGTGAATAATCTGGTACTTGTGTCATTGTGTACATGTGTAAGTATATCTACAGGATATATATTTTAGAAGTAGAACTTCTGGGTCATAAGTTGTATGGATTTGTAATTTTGAGAGACATCATCATATTGCCTTCTGTTGTAGTTGTACCACCTTATACACTTACAGAAACATTATGAGTACCTATTTTCTTATTTCTTTTTCAATTTGGTATCAAAAACTGATGAAAACTAATACAGCCAACCATAATTTTTGGTTATTATGACCTTATTTTTATGTTTTTGCTTTGCTTGTTTTTTTAATTGAAGTGTAGTTAATTTGGGCTTCCCTGGTGGCTCAGTGGTAAAGAATCCGCCTGCAATACAGGAGACGTGGGTTCGATCCCTGGGTCAGGAAGATCCTCTGGAGAAGGAACTGGCAAGCCACTCCAGTATTCTTGCCTGAGAAATCCCATGGACAGAGGAGCCTGGTGGGCTGCAGTCCATGGGGTCACAAAGAGTCAGATACAAATTAGCAATTAAACAACTACAATAATAGTTAATTTACAATGCTAGGTTAGTTTCACATATACAGCAAAGTGATTCAGTTCTATATATATTCTTTTTCAGATTCTTTTCCTTTATAGATATTGAGAATAGTTTCCAGTACTATACAATAGGTCCTTGTTGCTTACCTATTTTATTAGTAGTATGAATATATTAATCAAAACCTCCTAACTTATCTCTTCCCTGCTCCTGGCATCCCCTTTGGCAACTCCAAGTTTGTTTTCTATGTCTGTGAGTTTATTTGTGTTTTGTAAATAAGTCCATCTGTATAATTTTATAGATTCCACATATAAAAAATATTATATTATGATATTTGTCTTTCTCTGACTTACTTCATTTAATATGATAATCTCTAGGTTCATCCATGTTGCCACATATGGCATTATCTCATTCTTTTTATAGCTGAGTAATATTCATATATACATATATGACACATTTTATTTATTCATTCATCTGCTGATGGACATTTAGGTTGCTTCCATGTATTGGCTATTTTAAATCATGCTGTTACGAATAAAGGGTGCATGTATCTTTTTAAATTACTGTTTTCTCCGCAAATATGCCCAGGAGTGGAATTGCAGGATCATATGGTAACTAAAAAAATAAAAAAAAAAATAAAAAAGAAAAGAAACCTCCATAGTGGCTGCAGCAATTTACATTCCTACAAACTGGGAGGGTTCCTTTTTATCCACATTGTCTCCAGCATTTATTATTTGTAGATTTTTTTAATGATAGCCATCTGACTAGTGTGTTTTTGTAGCTTTAATTTGCATTTCTCTAAGAATTAGCGATACTGAGTATCTTTTCATGTGCCTTTGGTCATCTATATGTCTTCTTAGGAGAAATGTCTACTTTTTGATTGGGTTCTTTGACTTTTGGATATTAAGCTGTATGAGCTGTTTGTATATTTTGGAAGTGAATCCCTTGTTGGTAGCATTATTTGAAAATATTTTTATTCAACCACATTTTAACTGAGCTTCAAAATCAGCCTGAAACTGGCTGCATGAAAACAAATCACAATGTTTGTTTATCCTTTACTCCCTGGTAACGTCAACGCAAATCTATTACCTTTATGCAAATATTTATTGCAAATGCTTAAAAACTTTTGTGTGGTATGTGTATACCTTGTAAAATGTTATGTGTGTATGTACTTTACCATTTCTCTTTGCTAATCTGAAGTTGCATTAAATTTAGGATGCCATTGTTTAGGAATCAGAATCATTAGAGCTTTCCTAAAGACAGCCTTCCTTCTTAAACATCCCCTCACTGAAACTGTTCTCTGATGCTAACAAAAACATGGATGCAGGCTGGCCCACATGGTGCACTTCAGGCCAAGCTATAGATTTCTTCACCAAAAGCCAAGCATCTTATCTCCTTGGAATATAAATAACCAAAGCAAATTCCAACTTCTATGCTTTTCTCTAGGATTTTTGAAGGTTTCTTTTGTAGGTTACAGGTTATCTAAAATTTAAGTTTCTCTTTTTCTTCTCTCATAGTTGATAGGATTCTTCAGGGATCTATGCTATAACTGATGCAATTTTATAGTTTTTTATGTTTTGTAAGTAATAGAACAGAGAAATGGAAAGTGAAATTTCTATAGCCAAGGCTAGAAGTTACTAAGATCTTCCAGGTCATGAAAGGCACATAGAAGGTGATGAACTCCCATAAGATTGTACAAAGGGGGAGAAATATGAGAGATGAATCTCCATATTCATTTCTAGGGGGAAAGAGTCTATCTAAATGATCATTATGAGATTGTTGGTCATAATAATTAGTCCAGAAGAACATCTAAAAGACACTACAGAATGTTCTCCAAGAGAGGATCTAAAAATCATTGCAAACTGCTCTAAAGATACTGGTGTACCATACCACTGCACAGTGACCAAAAGAACCTGGCTATCATCCGAAAGCATCTTAGAAATCAAAGAAAAAATTCTTCTATCCTTAGTTATCATGAAGAATTCATACCTGAAATTCTGCAACCAGTCTGAATAGATGCAAAGAGACCAGAGAAGGTTTACATACAGGCTATTGATGTGATAATGGATGGAAGTTTCTTTATAAGAGTTATTCAATCTAACTTTATAAAGAATAAGAGGAAATATGCTGTCTAGCACTGTGGAGCTAGACAGCGTCTCGAGTGCTGCAGTCAGGATGGTTACAGCAGGGGCGCACCTAAGCAGGCAGCATCTCAATTGTTCTGCATCTTCGGTGAACTCTTACTGTTCAGGACTGCAGAAGAACAGTCATTCCTGCTCGAGGTAGAATGATGGATAAGATAACCTTATATGGTTCCCCCCACCCAAGTTCTATTTTTCAGTAATCCAGCACCATGGGCCTGATTTCTCCAGATCATATTATTAATCTTGAAAAGGGGGCTCCATGTGTGCAAAGTGATATATATAACAAGAAAACTGGGCTAAGCGCACATATTTCATTATTCACTGGCATAACTTTAACCTGATAAACTCATCTGGTTATAATACATGCAAAACCTGTAAGCTCTAGGCATATCCTTGAAGTTAATACCAGTACACGATTACTAGAAACTGTTACCATTTCTCTGAATTTTGAGTAAAATACATGCTATTTAAGTAAAGTGGTTTATCACCATAGCAACCATTTCTAGAGTCACACATTTAAATTATAGGCCTGCACAAGGTCCAAGTGACAGAATATTCTGATATAAGTTTTCAGCTACAGTTTTACTATCTCTCACATTCCTGTGCTTTTCAAAAGGAAGAAGGAAGGGAAAGAAAAGCAAAGGGAAGAAGAGAAATTGAATTCCAAATATATATCAATATATTTCTTATATAAGGCTACTCACATAAAGAGCAAAGCTAGTGGAGGTGATGGAATTCCAGCTGAGCTATTTCAAATCCTAAAAAATGATGCTGTTAAGTGTTCCACTCCATATGCCAGCAAATTTGGAAAACTCAGCAGTGGCCACAGGACTGGAAAAGGTGAGTTTTCATTCCAATCCCAAAGAAGAGCAATGCTAAAGAATGTTCAAACTACAGTACAACTGAGCTCATTTCACATGCTAGCAAGGTAATGCTCAAAATCCTTCAAGCAAGGCTTTAATAGTATGTGAACCAAGAATTTCCAGATGTACAAGCTGGATTTAGAAAAGACAGAGGAACCAGAGATCAAATTGCCAACATCTGATGGATAATAGAAAAAGCAAAGGAATTCCAGAAAAACATCTACTTCTTCATTGACTATACTAAAGCCTTTGACAGTGTGGATCACAACAAACTGTGTAAAATTCTTAAAGAGACAGGAATACCAGACTACCTTACCTATTTCCTGAGAAACCTGTATGCAGGTCAAGAAGCAACAGTTAGAACCAGACATGGAACAACAGACGGTTTAAAATTAGGAAAGAAGTGTGTCAAGGCTGTATATTGTCACCCTGCTTTTTTAACTTTTATGCATCATGGCATCCAGTCCCATCACTTCATGGCATATAGATGGGGAAACAATGGAAACAGTGACAGACTATTTTCTTGGGCTCCAAAATCACTGCAGATGGTGGCTGCAGCCATGAAATTAAAAGATGCTTGCTCCTTGGAAGAAAAGCTATGACCAACCTAGACAGCCTATTAAAAAGTAGAGACATTACTTTGCTGACAAAGGTCCGTCTAGTCAAAGCCATGATTTTTCCAGTAGTCATGTATGGATGTGAGAGCTGGACCATAAAGAAGGCTGAGTGCCAAAGAACTGATGTTTTCAAATTGTGGTGTTAGAAAAGACTCTTGAGAGTCCCTTGGACAGCAAAGAGATCAAACCAGTCAATCCTAAAGGAAATCAACCCTGAATATTCATTAGAAGTACTGATGCTGAAGCTAAAGCTCCAATACTTTGGCCAACTGATGCAAAGAACCAACTCAAAGGAAAAGACCCTGATTCTGGGAAAGATTGAGGGCAGGAGGAGAAGGGGATGACAGAGGACGAGATGGTTGGATAGCATCACTGACTCAATGGACATGAGTTTGAGCAAACTCCAGAAAACAGTGAAGGACAGGGAAGCCTGGCCTGCTGCAGTTCAAGGGACTGCAAAGCATGAGACACAACTGAGCAACTAGCACTTTCACTTTTCATAGCGCAATATGCTGGTAAAAATTCTCTCATCTTTTACACAGTTGAAAACTTTTTAAAATTTTATGTTTATCTTTGAAGGAAAATATCAGCAGATATAGAATTCCAAGTTGACAGGCTTCTTGTTTTATATTATTTTCCACTTAGCAGTTTAACAATGTTGTTCCACTATCTTCTGGCTTCCATTATTTCTGTTGATATGTCAAAATTGCTCCTTTGATGGTAATGTGCCTCCTCCCTCTACTCTAGATGCTTTCACAATTTTCTCTCTCTGATCTAAAGAACTAATGGGCAGAATTCAAAGCAACCACAGATGCCAAAGAGTAGTGAGAGAATTCCTAAAGCAGATAGCCAGAGAAAGAGAATCTTATATTCCATTCACCTAAGATAAATGAACCAATCTAAGATTTGAACTGCTAAGAAACAATTTTCAGTTTTTATCCAATCAACTAAATACCTGCTAAAACAGAAATGTCAACACTTTTTGAAGGAACACAGTTGAATTCAGAGTTAATACAACACAACATTTCCAATGTCCAGGATACAATCCAAAATTACTTAACAGAAATAACAATCAATAGAGACAGATTCTGAGATGAACCCAGATACTGGAATTAGCAAACAGGTGATTATCATTACTATTATCAATAATGTAAAGTGAAAAATTATATTATAAATAAAATAGGTCTCCATAGAAAAACAAATAATAAAAAAGACCCAAATAATAATCTTAAAACAAAATATGGTATCTGAAATTAAGTATTAAACCAGACAGATTTAACAGGAAAATGGACACAACTGAGGAAAGAGTAAACCTGAAGATAGATCAATAGAGTGTATCCAATTTAAAGAACAGATTGAAAAAAATGAACACAGCCTTGGAGGCTTACTGAACAATATCAAATGGTCTAACATATGAGCAATTAAGAGTATCAGAAAAAAGAAGAAAGTGCTTACAAAATTTCCCAAACTTAGCAAAAGACAGAAATACAGATCCAAGAAGTTCAGCAAATCCCAAGCAAGATAAACGTGAAGAACACGTCTAAGCAATATGACTCAAATTGCTGAAAACCAAAGATAAAGAGAGAATCCTGAAAACATTCAGAGAAAAGCGACACATTACATACAGGAAAAGAACACTTCAAATTACCAATGACTCCTTATCAGAGAATTCGACGCCAGAAGGCAGAAGAAGAACATCTTTAAAGTGTGGACCAAAATTACCTGTCAAACTAGAACTCTGTAAACAGAGAAAATGTCCTTCAAAAATTAAGACAAAATAAAGACATCTTTAGATAAAAGAAAACTGAGAGCAGACGTTCAATACAAGAAATGCAAAGGAAGTTCATCAGGCTGAAGAGAAACAATACTAGATGGAAGCATAGATTTTCTGAAAGGAAAGAAAAGCATCAGAAATGGTAAGTATCTGGGTAAATATAAAAGACAATTTTCCTTTTAATTTCTTGGAAATAAGACTATTCAAAGCAAAAGTTAAAACACTGTTTTGTAGGGTTGATAATTACATATATGTAATACATGAGACAATTATAGCACAAAGGTAGGATAAGAGATGAATGGACCCAAATTAATACATTTGCAATTGAAGCAGTGTTTTTACAACCCAACCCAATGGGTTGGTTCTCCATCGGGAAAAATATACATAGCATATACTAACAGTTATAATCTCTAAGGGGAGCTGAGCAAAAGCCAGGTTTGGGAGAGCAGGGAAATGATTTGAAAAGATTCACTAATATGTCCCTTCAATCATAAAAGTCTGGCTAAATCTGTGGTGAAACCCAAGCCTTACATAGGAGATTCTAATAGAAGAGAAGTAGGGACAAAAGCCTTGTTGTTTATGGAAGCCTGCGAATCCAAACTAGCAAGTGGCTTTGCTGACAGCATTAGATCAAAGAACAACAGGCTAAAATTCATGATAGCACAATTAATTATTTGTACCTGTATTAGTCAGCTATTGCTACAGCTATGCTGCTGTGTTTGGGAGGTCTCTAGGTCCTATGATTCACTATGAAGACTCACAGAAATCAGCATAGAGCTGTACTCATTGCTATGATTTATTATAGTGAGAGGATGCGGAGCACTATTAGGAAGTAAAAAGACCATTGAGGAGAAGTCCAGTGGAAACTATGTTCAAGCTTCTAAGAGTCCTCTCCCAGGAGTCACACAGGATGCACTTAATTACCCCAGCAACAAGTTGTGACAACACATGTGAAAGGCTGCCAACCAGGGAAGCTCAGAGAGACTCAACACCCAGCGTTTTTATTGGTAGCTGACCATGGGGGCATTCTCTGCCTAGCACCTACCAAAATCCCAGACTTCCAGAGGGAAAGCAGGTGGTCAGCATTAACTGTATTGTTGGTAAGGTTTAGGCACAATTAATCATTCTTATCAGTTAATAGTAGCTGTCCCAAAATCTAAGTTCCCAAAAGCTAGCCAAGGGCTAACCTTGAAAACAGGCCTTTTCAAAGATAGCAGCTTAGGCTTGCTGTGTTAACTCTTTTCTATACAACTACATAACAAAGAACTAGAAAAGTCTCAGTATGTTAAAACAATGAACATTAATTTTCATTTGGAGGTGCTAGGCTGGACTTCAGGTTTTGTATTGGGTTCCAAGTCTGTTCCACAGACCTTCATAATCCCAAGAACTGTGGCTTCTATAGTCATGTTCTTCTCATGGCAGGTGGCCAAAATACAAGAGAGCAAGCTAAATCATGCAAACACTTTTATGGTCTCTGCTTATAGCACACCTCAACATTCTGTTTGCTAAAGTCAATAATATAGCTAAGACCAACATTAGTGAGATGAGAAAATATCCATCTACTCTAATAGGGAGAAACAGGTAGGAATGTACATATTCCTTACAGAGAGGTTTTAAATAATTGGGAAAAACAATCCAACCTACCACAGTGCCTTAGGGATCTTGCCAAACTGAGAGGGCAGGTGAGGCTGGAAGCATCACCTGATCACCTTTGAAAATGATATTTCTTAGTTTGTTCATTAGTTTAGGCCCACACCTCTGCCCAAAGGAGCCTTAAAGCAGACAAGAAAGAACATGCAATTTTAGCAATATTCTAAGCAAGCTCTTTGAAGTGAGAGTGTCAGTCTCTCAGTCATGTCTGGCTCTTTAAGACCCCATGGATTGCAGCCCGTCAGTCCATGGGATTCTCCAGGCAAGAATATTGGATTGGGTTGCCATTCTCTTCTCCAGGGCCTCTTCCCAATCCAGGATCGAACCTAGGTCTCCCACATTGCAGGCAGATTCTTTACCATCTGAGCCACATGGAAGCCATCATGGTTTTTAGCAAAATAATAATAAAATTAATAATAGCTAACATTAATGCATGCTTACCATATGTCAAGAGTATTATATGCATGATTTCATTTATCCCTTGGTTGACATCATTATTATTCCCATGTTAGATATGAGGAAACAGAGGCCAAGAGACTTGCCCAAGGTCCTAAAGCTTGTAAGTGGTGAAGCCAGGATTTGAATTGAGGCAGCCCAGATCTAGAATCTGTGCTTTTAACCAGTAGGACACTGTAAATGGAATGCTTTGGCACACATGCCAGATTACAGTGCTTCTGTAATGGAATATAAAAGTGTGCCCAAAACATGGAAGAACCACAAAATCTGCACATGATTCACAGGGGTTCAGGGAACTAAGATTTAATTTGTAAGAACAGAAATTTTTATCCTACAGTACTAAAATACTAAGAAAACTTGACTTTTTCTTCAGAGCAACAGGTCAATATACCACAAAGTTCAACTGTTTAATTTCAATCTTATTTAAATTCAAATATTCTTTGTCTTTTAAGAACTGATAATGAACACATTGCATTGCTCAAAATAACCTTTCAAAGTTGCTAAGACACCTTGCCTTTCTATTTTCTAGACTGGATAAAAAAATCTGATACACGTACCATTTCCTTGATTCTATAAAGTCCATGTTTTCAGTCAAGAAAAATGATCACAAAAATTTTCCATTTTCACTAAATAAGTATATTCAAGACTGTGTTCAGTAAACAAATTAACAGCTAAGAAGTTTCTTCTTTATTAAGGGAGAATTCTATAATGCAAATATACTTTTGCTACATGCAGAGTTGCTAGTCCCTCCCTCTATGGTTATGGGGCTGTGCATTTTAATTACAGGCCTTCATTTCTCTTTGATTGTTTTTTGAGCTTAATGAACAATGAAAGTAGTGTACTGCTTATCAGAAATCACTAAGGACTGAACGCGAAAAGGCATGTTCTTACAACAAGCAATAGTCTGCCAAGTGTCTCGTCTGAAGATGAGTCAATGCTGCTATAGGAGTTAAACTCTGGGTCTGCCTGATAGAGCAGATTAAGAACCCACTGTGGGGAATTTAGAGGGTTCCCAATAACACAAAATACTTTCTAGATGTACTCAGGCTGTAAAATACAAGATATATGAGAGAACAGTTCTATCTTCAAAAAAATACACCTACCAAAAACAAACTAAAGGTTGAAAATGAAAATTTAAAAAATGGACATTGCCAAATGCCAACTGTTTGAAAATAAGGTTGAAATGGTGAAGTATAATATCTTCAGCCAAACATGAACAATCAGGAGATACACACTGTATTTTTCCATAATGCCCAGGGCATTTGGAAATAAGGAAGAGTTACCCAGAGAAAGAGGAAGGTGCTTAGTTCAAGTGTTTTGTTTTTGTTTTTAAATAATTCCTCATTTATTCTGCTAGTTTTCCAAGCACTTTGCCACTTATCTAAAAAGTGTGAGAATTACAAAATCAGGAGCTCTAAATGGATTTATCAGATTCTCCAGAAGAGAGAACAGTGATACTATGGAAAGCAGGATCTGTGGCAACCTGCATTTACAGTAAAGCCAAACTTCAAAAATTTTAATGGAAAAAGAATCATATACATCTCTTTATAGTAAGTGTAAATATTTATCATATCAAATTATCCATATAATCTAATTTTAACAAATGAATTTTTCCCATGGGAAATATTTCAGTATTATTAGAATGATTTTTAATAAAATTAAAGTTTCACTCTTAAGGATACTAGTTACTATATGAATCCTGCGCGGACTCAAGACTAAACGGCCAATCCTATTTTCAGTTATCACTTTAGATCTTATACTCTACTATTTGCTGTTAATGAAGATTTGGGGGGAAAAAAAGAAGTAATTTCTTAAACTCAACTTCAAAGTAATTAACAAAGTGCATATTTATTCATAAAAATCCATGAAAAAGCTTAATATACAAGAGAAGACTTTCTTTTAAGGGGTAACACTCTTCAAAAAAACTCCCAAATAAGGTAAGGTATTCCTCCCAAGATGTCACAGCCAAAACCTAAGCACAGGAAAGTCCTTAAAGGACATCCAGGGCAAACGCCTACCCATTATGTAGAAATTCCTGGCACAGCATTTATAACAAGTAGTTTTCCAGAGTTTGTATGAATGCTTTCAATGGCTGAAAGGTGAGATTTACTATCCACAGTCCTGCCTGTGCTACTGCAGGTGAGCTCTGATTGTGGAAAAGTTCTTGTTGCTAAGTAGAAATGTATATTCTTAAATTTTCAATCCACTGAGTCTAGTTCTAGCATCCATAAGCACCTCAAATTTCAATCCTTCTGTTCCCTAATTGGAAGTAGCTGAGAACACCACACTGAGAACATCACGGCAAGTGTTATCCCTCTACTCTGACTCAAAGAGAGCGTAGGAGGAGAGCAGAGACGTGACAGAGCAATGAGAAAGGAGATGGAAGACGACCAAACATTTGGTTTACAAGGAAATTTTATGTTCAGATCAGTGAACATAGATATAATCCAAGACTACAAAAGGTAATGTGTGTATGCATGGATTTGTGTTTGTATATATATGAGTATATACATATATAAATATACTTGTATATATGCATATATGTAGATATATACACATATACAAGCTTCCCTGGTGGCTCAGTTGGTAAAGAATCCGTCTGCGATACACGAGACTGCCTGCAAGAGACCTGGGTTTGATCCCTGGGTCAGGAAGATCCTCTGGAGAAGGAAATGGCAACCCACTCCAGTAATCTTGGTTGGGATATCCCATGGACAAAGGAGCCTGGTGGGCTACAATCCATGGGGTTACAAGAGTCAGACATGACTTAGCAACTAAAACATCACTACCGTGTGTGAGTATATTATTGTTGATGCATGTATGTAATACGTAATGTATGTGTATGAGAGTGTGTGAGTGTATGTGTGTATGTATATATGTGTGAGTATGTTTATGTATGTGTGTGTGCGCATGTATGTGTGTATAAAATTCTAAGTCAGCTAACAAGAAATTTTTCAAACTATGTTCAACGAGGAAATGCAAACATGGGTTTTTAGGATGCTATTTTTAACAAGAATACCAAATACACACAGCTGCTGAGCACTGCAGGAGTTGTTGACAGACTGGAGAAGGTGAAAGGGATTCAATAACCTTATGTTTACATTACATAAAAATATAGCTATTTCAAAATGTCTAAGTAATTAAATGTTAAGCCTATTATCTAGACATTTGCTATCAACTAGATGAAGAAGTTCCCAATGAGTAAATAAAAATCAACCAGATCACTCTACTGGGTCTCTTTCCTCAACTTTCTGACAGAATTCGTGGCAGGGCAGGTACAGGCAGCCAGGCTGTACCTTCCTGACTGTGGATCAGGATTTACCCTCCAGTCCCTCTCTCCACTCTGCCGTCTCTAGGTCTCAGAGAACTGAAAAGCAGCAACTCCTCATAAGAAGTCTGGGGTGCCCAGAGGTAAATCTGGCCCCTGATGGCAAGATGTTCCATCATTAAAGAAGAGCTCAAATATGCTGATTAGACTTCAAGACAAGAATGAGAACAAACATACAGAAAGTTTTTCCTCAATTACAGAAACAAAAGAAAAGAGGATTTGGGTAAATTGTCAAGATATTGAATTAGCAGAATGCAATCTAGAATTAACCAAATGTTACTAAATTTTATTCACCAAAAAGAATAAAACTATATCTAATAAAGTAAGATAATAAGCCTATACAAACAATTTTAGGTATCATAAAATTGGAAATGACTAACTAATGTAATAGTAATTTTTGAAGTAATACATAAACCCATTCCAAATTGTATAGCCTGGTAAAATACATACATTATTCATTGTGACCCATTAGCCAAATCTAGCACACCACCTGTCTCTGTAAAGTTTCGCTGGAATATTCAGTTGTTGTCTATCCCTGTGTTCATGCTATAACATCAGCGTTGAGAAGTTGTGACAGAGACTATTATGGCCTAAAATATTCACTATTTGTTACAGGAAAAGTTTGCAGACCCCTCCCCTATATAATCACGGATCTTAAAATAAGCATCTAGCCCACATCACTAAATCATGCTAGTTTCAAGCTTTACTTTCTTTATCATGCAAGCCTCTTTTGTTACAAACCATTACAATCCAACAATAAAAAAGAGTTGCAAAAATGTTCCAAGTGTTGTGAAGGTATTTTACAGTTTGGAGAAATGAAACAATTGTTTTTCCTACTTGTTTTGTTGGTTCTTCCTACCTGTTTTCCTTCCTCTTCATCTGAAGAGTTACTGACATTATGGACATTTCTGCTGGCTTGGTACACTTTCAAATCCTCTTGACCAGACCCGCTGTCTCTTTGGTCTGTTGTGCTTTCCTCATCACTTTCTGGGTTATTTTTCCATTCCTTCATCATTTCTAACACATTGGTTGGTCTCGCTGAAGAAAGTGTATTGCCCTAATATAAATGATGAATTTTTGGTTATAAACAGTTAAAAAATTGAAGACTCTTACATATTTTAGTAATATAATCTCACAAATTCATTAAGTCACATGGAAAAATTATAATGTTGAATAAATAGCAAAACTTCTGATGCCCTTTTGAGAATACTCCTTGAGCTGACATGTCTCAGACCTCTTCACTAATACTTTTTACAATATACCAAAATTTAGGGGTGGGAGAATATTCAGTTTTAAAAGAATAATACAGTTCATCGCAGTACTGTTTACAATAGCCAGGACATGGAAGCAACCTAGATGCCCATCAGCAGATGAATGGATAAGGAAGCTATGGTACATATACATTATGGAATATTACTCGGCCATTAAAAAGAATTCATTTGAATCAGTTCTAATGAGATGGATGAAACTGGAGCCCATTATACAGAGTGAAGTAAGTCAGAAAGATAAAGACCAATACAGTATACTAATGCACATATATGGAATTTAAAAAGATGGTAACGATAACCCTATATGCAAAACAGAAAAAGAGACACAGACGTATAGAACAGACTTCTGGACTCTGTGGGAGAAGGCGAGGGTGGGATGTTCAGAGAGAATAGCATTGAAACAAGTATACTATCAAGGGTGAAACAGATCACCAGCCCAGGTTGGATGCATGAGACAAGTGCTCAGGGCTGGTGCACTGGGAAGACACAGCGGGATGGGATGGAGTGGGAAGCGGGAGGGGGAATCGGGATGGCGAACACATGTAAATCCGTGGCTGATTCATGTCAATGTATGGCAAAAACCACTACAATATTGTAAAGTAATTAGCCTCCAACTAATAAAAATAAATGGAAAAAAAAAGAATAATACAGCATGCTTGTGCAAAAGACCACTAGATAGGGCAAGTCCTTGGAATACAAAGACCCCCTTACAGCTCTGTTCTTAGAAAATTAATAGAGAAACTGAAAGAATGAAAGAAGTTGTCCAAAGTCTACTGGGTCCAACACTAAGCGTAAGCCTGTGTGTACGTGTGTGTTAGTTGCTCAGTCATGTCCGACTCTGCGACCCCATAGACTGTAGCCCACCAGACTCCTCTGACCATGGAACTCTCCAGGCCAGAATACTGGAATGGGTTGCCATTCCCTTCTCTAGGGGATCTTCCCTACGCAGGGATTGAACCTGGGTCTCCTGCACTGCAGGCAGATTCTTTACCCTCTGAGTTACCAGGGAAGCCCTATGGGTAAGTCTACATAACTTCAAAATGTCTAGGTAAAAAATCTAAGTTCAGCTGATTAGTCTGGTATTGTATCCAAGAATAAAGATGTTTGACTTGAAAGCTCTTAGTTGACTGGAAGATTTTGATATAATGTGATCATTTGATTATAATGTATTCTATGCACTGTTTAATTCCAGATGTGAGTAGCTCATACGAAAATTAACCACTTAATATTAGCTATATTTTTCTCAAATAAAATATTCCATCTAATGCAAGGAAATGCATGAATGCAGTCTCACAGGGCTCCTGCTAGATTAGATATACCTTAAATATTTTTGCTCCTAATGCAGACTAGTAGAGAAAGTCTGGACAAGAAGTTTGGATCACATTTAGATTAAAAACAGGAAGTTTAGGCATGAGCACAACTATGGAGTGATTCTAAATTAATTTGACATGTGAATGGATTGAAGCATTAAGCAACAGGGATACAGAGTAGTAAACAGCCAGGCACTTTAACGGCAGCCATCTGAGTACACTGTGGAGGATTTGCACAGCTTAATAAATTCCGGGTTAAAGACACAGACAAATACAAAGCATGGAATAGTAGTAACTAAATGACGATCATTATGTAATTCACTCCCTGCAGTTCTTCAACGTTATCCTTTTTAAAGAAGATCTATATTCTTACCACTTTCACAGCATCCTACTTTTGGTTGCATTTCTGCAGCCTCTACCCATTTACTCCCAGAATACCCTTACCATGCCTTCTGCCAACCCCTAGCCTACACTTCTTTCGAGGCTTAAGTTCTCTGTTAAGTATCCCAGAACTTCCAAAGATGTCATCAACTTAAATGAAGCACAGATGAAGACTCAGAGGCCAAAAAGGAATTGAAATTGTTTAGAACAGTAGATAGTCTCGGAGCTCTCATCTGAATGATTTCTGATCTCCAAGGTTCTGTCAACAGCCCTGCTTTACCAATGATTCATCTGGCCTCTAGTATAACTTCCTGGCTTCATTGCAACCTTGAACACTAATCACAGTGTCCAGGCTCCTAGAATACCAGTACACACAACTTTGCCTTGAACTTCAATCTCTCATTAGAAAACAGAGATAATCTGACACATCTAGGTCTGTAATCCTAGTCCTCAACTGCCCTTCCCTGATAAACTCTCCACAAGTTAACTCTCTGGATCCACAGAAGTTATTGATGGTGCTTACCCAACATTCCTGTCTTCAAGGCACATACTAGAATCTTGCCTCTCTACTTCTTTTGGGACATGACCATATGACTTGTTTTGACCAGTGAAAATGTGATTTGAAATAGTGTGTATCACTTCTAGATAGAAACTTTGAAAGCTTGTGGTTCACATGTTCTCAATACCTGCATTAGTCACAACAGAAGCACAGCCTGGGTACCTGAGTGAAGACAAAGTGAAACGGAACTTGCTTCCCTCCTTCAAGCCAATGTGCCATGGAAGGCGTCAAGAACACTGAGATTTGGGAGTTGTTTGTTACCACAGCATAATCTGGCCTGTCCTGATATAGGTAGATAGAAGATTAAAATTTACATTCTGTGAGTCACCTCCAAAAAGTGCAAAAGAATGAGCTCACTGTACAATCAGCATACCCAACAAAACTGTAATTACTACAGAAATCATATGCAATCAGTACCATGTGATAGCCAATTTATTTAGGCAGTATTGGCTTCGCACAGCCCTGATATGCATGAATTTCAGTCATCATGAATTTGTTAAATAGTATCAGTCACCCAGCAACACTGTTCAAATTTTAGTCACTATGGTACATTAACTATCATTGCATAAAGTTCAAACTTCACTGCGAGCTCTTCAATACACAATCACCATGTAAATTGCAGATATGCATCATTGTCAGTGACCAGTCATGTCTGTTGGTGACTGGACACCATCCATCTGCCACTCAGTTCACACACAGACAGCAATGTGTGCAGCTGTGTTGCTTCCTTGTCTCCCAGGTAATTTGCCAACAAAGATGAAATTGCAACAAAGAAACTAAAGTGATAATACTGGAAGTAAAATCTGAATCAAACGTAAATGGGTAACAGAAGAAATAGCTGACCATGAGAATGTTGACACTGTCACTGAAAGAATCCAGATGTGCAACCAAAGGAACTTAGTAAGGCAAATGAGGAAGGATGAAGATACTTCAGAGAATATGGTGCCCACAAAAAAAAACAAATTTAAAGAATTTTCAGAGATATTTCATGACATTGGAAGGACAAAGAATACCATGTTACAAGTTAATCCAAGCTTGTAAAACACTGTGACAATTTGCCAAGGCATAAAAAAGATATTTCCCTCTGTATTATAAGAAGGTAAGCATTCTTTAAACTAATCTTGATAAGTTTTTAACCAAAAAATAAGATACTTTAATTCTCAATATTTCTAATGTTTTAAATTACAGTGCAAAAAAAATAGCTTCACTTTTGTCTCATTCCCTATATTTATTTATAATTAACAGTTGCTGCTGCTGCTAAGTCACTTCAGTCATGTCCGACTCTGTACGACCCCATAGACGGCAGCCCACCAGGCTCCCCCGTCCCTGGGATTCTCCAGGCAAGAACACTGGAGTGGGCTGCCATTTCCTTCTCCAATGCATCAAAGTGAAAAGTGAAAGTGAAGTCGCTTAGTCGTGTCTGACTCTTAGCAACCCCATGGACTGAAGCCTACCAGGCTCCTCCGTCCATGGGATTTTCCAGGCAAGAGTACTGGAGTGGGGTGCCATTGCCTTCTCCAATTAACAGTTAGGGAGTTTTATAACATTTAACAAAAAGTTTAAAGGACATAGATCATAATTTTTCCATTGATTATTAAAATCATTTTTCACAGCTTCAATATACACTATTTTTATGGTTCTGCACTACTATGCAAAGCAAGAACTACCTGTACTATCTTGAACCTGCATTTCTAGCAATCTTTCAGATGCTTGATTTACATAGACACACACATACACACACACACACCCCCCCAAGAGCTTGGTGACTGACACGCTACAAGTCTAAAGTAGAGCACCTTTGTATTCAAATAAATGATCCTATTTCTTATTTCAAAGAGACTGGGAGAAGAGCAAAAGATCCAGAACAGGAACATTATCCCCTCAAAAACACTCTATAATTTATAAAATTTTAACTACTTGCTTCCTATATTTTCTTGTGATATCAAACAGGGCACAAACAGTGGTATGGACTCCACACTTTCCCTCTTGTCTAAAGCCCATCCAATAACTTACTAGACTCCCTGCTTCCTGCCTGCTAGCAGTTGAAGGAGAAATTGCATCAAATAGTTGCACTGATCAGATGAATAAATGGCCCAGGCTGCGTGTTATGAGCCTTCTAGGCTCAAGAGAAATTATACATGAATCAACCAAACAAAAATTGGTATAATTTTAGGGTAGACACTGCAGATTGTGGAGATACCTCACCATCAGAACAGTAACTTCTGAACTCCCTTTATTGGCTGTGTTCAGGGAGTCACGCCCCGAACTCATCAACCATGAAACAGCGAATGGCAAGAACGCAGCAGTAACAGACTGATAATCTGAGGCTCTCATAAGTAGAAAGCCAACCTTTTGGTTAACAAATTTCTACTTGTTTAACTAACAGCTTGAGATTACTTTATTTTGAAAAGCTAGAAAGCTGAACACTCAGAGGAGAAGTTTGGTCAAATACCAACACTTGGACTTAATACCTGAGTAGGCAGGTCCTACAAATACAGACCCAAGCATACATCATCATCTAACAAAATTTGCCTTTTCAAGGATAGAGCCTATCAGTATTTTGTAAATAATAACTATTTAATAAGTATTTTTAAATGAATGAATAATATGTATGAGTTGGGATAAGATGGTTTAAAACATAAAATAAGCTAAGCTAAAAGGAAACATTCTGGGACTTCAGAGTCTTTATTTTCTACTTTTCATAAATAGCTAGAGCACTTTACTTTGTAATGTTTTGAGGGATAAAATGTTTTCAACAGGAAAATGGATGCTGCTGCTGCTTAGCGGCTCAGTCGTGTCTGACTCCTTGCAACCCTATGCACTGTAAGCTGCGAGGCTCCTCTGTCCATGGGAGTCTCCAGGCAAGAATGCTGGAGTAGACTGGCATTCCCTTCTCCAGATCTTCCCGACCCAGGGATTGAGCCCAGGTCCTCCCACATCTCAGGCAGATTCTTTACCACCAGGAAAATGTAATAGTCACTTTATAAAAAAAGCACATAAAAGGATGCTCAATGAGTTACCAATTTATACCTAATAGATGGACATAAATTTAAGTTTGATGATTCTCTTGGTGAGGGTGTGGGGAAACAGGTTTCTCATTTACTTGCCTTTTATGCAAGGATTAGTCAGTAATAAACCATCAAAATGTGTAAAGCATACTCTCACAGACCAGTAGTTCAACTTTTAAGAATTTATCCTATATGCTGACACAGTATACAAACATATATTTACAAGAACATTTGTTGCACCACTGTTTGTAATAGAAAAGTCCTGAAACAGTTTAAATATTTCATATTCAGAAGGGAAAAATAATAGCGTATCCATGGTCTTGGATACAATGCTGCTTTTAAAAAATAAGGAAATCGTTCCAAAATACATTTGATGAAAAAGAAAAGTTTGCGTAATATAAATCCATTTGTGAAAAGTAGATACAAAAAAATATACAGAATGTATTTAAAAGAAGACATAAGAGATTTAACAATGGTTATCTTTAATAAGAGGGAATGAGGGAATAGAGGGAGGAAGTTATTTTTCCTGCTTTGTTTACCATTTAAATCATTTACCGAGGGTAATGGCCACTATTATATGACTAACAATTAATATAAATTATATAGGAAAAGAAATAGCATAAATCATAGGACAGACGGCACCCAATAAAATCACTAAACATGTCCTAATGGGTCTCAGTGAGTCCAAGGCAGCAGTGGAGAAAGGTAATAATGGATCACTAAAGTAAGCAAGTGCACCACTTAAAAGTTTTTCCTAACAGTCACCTCAGTGATTTTGTTTTCACAAGTAGAACAAATAATGAAAACAGGCAAGGTTGGTGTTGATTCTCCTGTTCTTTAAGAGGAAACTGCCTGAGAAGTTGAGTAATTTACCCTTATACCAAAATTGCATTTCCAATTGTCTGCCAAGAATTTCTAGCTAGAGGTGTTGCTGAGCCTTCAATATTGTAATGTATACTTGAAAGCTGCTAAGAGGATAGATCTTTAAAGTTTTTATCACAATAAAAACATTAATCTATACCGGTGATGGATGTATTAACTAATTGTGATTATCATTTCATAATATATATATAAAATCATTGTACATCTTAAATTTATATAATGCTATATATCAATTATATCTCAATAAAGCTAGAAAAATGAAAACAGACTCAATATATTCCAAACCAACATTCTTCAGACTGGAGTAGGTAGTGTGTACCTGCCTGTATAAGAAGACTTCATATGGCCTGTGGGGGCAGGGATAGTTTGCAGGGGATCAGTTTCAAGACCCTCAATTTCTAATGATCTCTCCTTTTTCATAGGACACCTGCTTGAGCAAGGATATGCAGTAATTCTTCTCATGTTCTTTTCTTAAGTCACCTTCTTATAATGCTTGTTACTGTACATATATTTGTGTGTGTATGTGACAAAGGCTTACATCTAAAATATGTAACAAACTTATATAAATCAATACATTTAAAAAAGAAATAGAAAATGGGAGAAAGACCCGAACAGACATTTCATAAAAGAAGATATTCAAAAGGACAATTAGCATAAATAAATAAATTAGCATAAACATAAAACATGACCAATTTCATTTGTCATTTGGGAAACACAGATTAAAACCACAATGAGATACCATTGTATATCTACCAAAGTATCTAGATTAAAAATACTAACAATACCAAGCACTGGAGAGGATGGGGAGCAAAACTAGAACTCTCACACCATTGCTGGTGAGTGGCACAAAATGAACTTAGGAAAAAGGAACAAAAGAACTTTCTGGTGGGGGTGGAAATGTTCTGTATTTTGTTCTGGGCAGTGGTTACACAAAAGTATACATATATAAAAATTCATCAGCTAAACTCTTAAAATCTGTGTATTTTATAGTAAGTAAATTATATCTTAACAAAACCATGATTACTTCAAAAATAAATTTCATCACTTCATAGATATTATTACATGTGGCTCAACCATTTCACAGTTGTAAAATATTCCATTGTCAGACTATACCACAATTTATTCATTCTCTAGGAAGAGGGAATTTGGGGTGACTCTGGGTTTTTGCTCCTATAAACACTTCTACAAACTTTATCGTGTATGTCTCCAAGGGTACATATGTAGAACTCCTTGGGTATATTATTAGAAATTAAATTTCTTGGTATAGAGTATGTGAATGGTTAACTTTAATAGATAATGTCAGACCCTTTTTCCAAAGTAGTTGTACCAGTATACTCTCAACAGCAATGATTTAAAGAGACTCTTTATCTGCATGTGTTCCAGAACCTACTGCTGTCAGCCTTTTTAATTTTTAGTTTATCTCACTGAAGTCCTGATTTGTATTTCCCTGATCATTAATGTAACTGAGCATCTTGTTGCATGTTCATTAGCTAATTGTAGGTCCTTACTTGTAAAAGTGTCTGGTCCTGTCCAGTTGCTTGTCCATTTTCTACTAGGCGGTTGGTCTACTTTGTATTGATTTGTAAGAATCACTGAGATTTCATGATATTAATCTTTTCTTGGTTATTTGGGTTACAAAAGCCTTCTCCTAGTCTATAATCTATCAGCTTTCCCTAAAATGCTGTTTTATGAATAGAAATTCTGAAGATTAATATAATTCAAGTTTATTCCTCATTTCTTTTATGTTAATGACTTTGGTATCTTGTTTATAAAATCCTTTTCTACACACTCCAAGTTCCAAAAGGGTTTCACCTATATTTACACTAAAAGTTAAATATAAATTTTTATTATTTAAGTCCTTGGCTGGTTAGAAGTTGACTTTTGTCTACCATATGAGATAGGAACCCAATTTCTTTTTCTTCATGTGGACAGCCATTTATTTGAACACCAGTTATTGAATAATCTCTCCTTTTTTCCACTGATGCATCATACTACCACTGTCATAAATGTTCCAGACATGTATGGATACGTTTCCACACTTTCTGTTTTATTCTACTGGTGAATTTGCTTACTACTATATCATTATCACACTGTGCTAACTAAATAGTCTTAATTTCTGTTACAGCAAAATACTCAAAAAGGCCTTGGCTATTTTTGACCCTTTATACTTCACTATAAATTTCAGGGTTGCAAAAAGAGGAATTTTGATTAGATTTGCATTGTATATGTACATCAATATGAGGAAATAAATTTTTATGATATTTAGTCTCCTGACCTAAATTAAGGTATATATTTATACTTGAGTAAATGTTTTCCCATAAAAGTTCATAACTTTCCTCAAAGAGGTCTTACAAATGTAATGCTGCATTTCTAGAAATTATAAATTTGTGAATACAGTTTTACATGTCTTCTTTTTTTTGCATTTTATATTGTTGGTTGCTAGTGAAAAGAAGTGCAATTGACTTTGAATATCAATCTTTTCCCCAGTTTTACTGAGCTATAATTAGTATACAGGGCTTCCAGGTGGCAGAGTGGTAAAGAATCCTCATGCCAATGCAAGAGGCGCAAGAGATGTGGGTTTGATCCCTGGGTCAGGAAGATTCCCTGGAGTAGGAAACGGCAACCTGCTCCAGTATTCTTGCCTGGAGGATTCCATGGACAAAGGCGCCTGGTGGGCTACAGCTCATGGGTCACAAAGAGTTGGACATGACTGAATGAGCACAGACACAGTTGGTATACAACACTGTGTAAGTTTAAGGTGTACAAGGTATTGATTTGACACTCTTATTTGTTGATGTGTACCATCCTTAAATTCAGCTATCTTTCTCAGCTCTCTTATTATTATAAGAGTTTGTCTAGTCATTTGTATGTTACTACAAATAATAAAAGTTTTATTTCTGCTTTCCGATTCTCATGACTATTTTCCTTGTCTTAGACAGAGATCAATAGCATTGAAAAAACTACTAGAAGCTGATTTCCTTGACTAGCTCTTTATTTAAAGAAAATGCTTCTCACATTTCCCATTTAAAATGATATTTGCTGTAATCTTTTATCAGGTTAAGGATGTTTTCTTTCATTCCTAATTAAATTATGAATGTATGTTGGGTCTTACTACAAGACAAGTGCTTTCTTTGAAATGATGGTATCTTTTCTCCTTTAATATATTAATGTAGGAATTTATATTTATAGATTTTTTTCTGAAATTAAACCATCACTGTATTTTAGGGAAAATCCAACATGATTATGACCAATTTATAAGCACAGTTGAATCCAACTTCCTAATATTTTAAGGTTTTAGATCTATATAAATAAACAAAATGGATCTTTTTCATAGGTTTGCTTTCCAGCGGTCTAATTTTGTTATACTAGAATATACAGAATTAATATGCTGCCTAAGTTTTTAGACTTATTAGTAAACAGTTGGTGGTGTTATTCCTGTATCTTTTTAATCTTTATCCTTTTAATTTTTGCCTTATCTGCAGCTGTATTCCTTTTTTCCTGTGAAATCTTATTTTTGTCTTGTTTCTTTCTTATTTTTGCCAAAGGTTTATCTGTTTGTTGGTTTTTTCGAAGAATCAAATGTTGGTCTTACTGATCTTCTCTTTTCTACCTTTGCTTTCTTTTTCACCCTTAGGTTTATTTTTCCTACTACTTATTTGTGTATATTCTGTTTGGATATTTTCCCAAAAATTTAAGTTGGATATGTAGTTCCCTTTTAGCCTTTCTTCTTCCCAATGTACATACATTAGGTGATAGTAATAAATTTCTGCTGAAACACATTTTTACTGTATACACAGGTTTTGATATGCTGTGTTTTCATTACCATTCGGTTCTAGAAATTAAAAACTTTTTCTCATTAGGATCTATTTTTTTAACCCATGACTTATCTAGAAGCATATGAATTAATTTCCAAATATATGCAGTATTTAATCTCATTTTGATTAACTTTCAACTTAATTGTGTATTGTTAGAGAACATAATCTGTGAAATTTATTAAGGCTTTCTTGCTTCCTGGTTAGATTAATTCTGGTAAATGTTCCTTCCATGTGTGGGTAAGAAAAATGTATATTCTCTAATTGTTAGATGCAGAATTGCATGTGTCCACCAAAATAAGCTTGTTAATTGTATTGTTAAATATCCTTACTTCTGTTTGCATATGCTTCACATATTAGTAATTGAGAGAAGTGCATTAAAATCTCGCACTATGGTGGTGAATTTGCCAATTTCTCCACAGAATTTTGTCAATTTTTGATATATATTTTTGAGATTCCCTTATTAGTTGCATGTGTTTAAATTTATAATTTTGTTTGGATTGAACTGTTGTCATTATACAGTAATCTTCATTATCTCTAATGATGATTTGTTTGTAGCAAGGTATATTTAATTGATATTAATTCAGTTACTCGGGCTTTTTTTGGTTAGTGTTTGCCTAGTATGTTTTTTTTCCACTCTTTTTCTTTCAATATTTCTGTGCCCTTATGCTTCGAATGTGCTTCCTGTGAATAGCACTTAGCTAGAAATTTAAAAATTCAACCTGACATTATGTCTTTTAACAGGTACTTCTAACCCATTAACTTATTTGAAATTGTTTCTACTATTCAAGTTTATTACAACTTGTCCCACTCTGTATGTTTTTTTAAAAAATCCTTTACTGCTTTGAAAATTTGTTGTCTACATCTTCCAGTTTAGCTCCCTCTCATGTACCAATGTTCTCTCTCCTTTCTCAATGCTTATCATGTGTATATTATCTCACATTTTATATCTGGGTTACTATGAATATACTGTGTCCTTCTCTTCTTTGGTCTTTCTCTCTCTTTTTCTTTGGACACCAACAGACTTTACCAAGGTATTTAAAGACTCTTGGTACACACAGCTTTTACAGCATCTACAGAATTTCTCTGACCTATTTAATTATTTCTACAAGTGTTTTAAATCTAGGACTTATGTGGCAAACCTGAGGCTTTGTATACTTAACAATATTTTTTTATCATTGCCTTTCACTTGAATGACAATGTCAATGGGTATAAAATTCTAAGTTTAAATGTTTTTCCTTTAATACATTTAGAATTATTACTCCATTTACACGTGCATCCAATAATGCTGCTAAAAAGAAAGATGTCAAGATTATTCTTGTTCTTTTTATGATATTGCTCTTCCTCTCTGGGAACATTGAGAATTTTCTGTTTTTGATATTCTTAAATCTTATGTCAATTTCGTCAGTTTTTCCTTCTCTCTCCTATCTGGTAGTTTATCATTATTTAAAGCTGAAATCTTTTTTCTTTAATTCTGATGAATTATCTCTATTATTTTTAAAAGATTTCCTTCTTCCTATTTTCACTTTTTTGCCTGAGATTACTATTATATGAATCTTGTAACTTTTACTTTCAACTCCACATAGCTTCATTTTTCCTTAAGTTTTCAGTATGTTTATCTTCATCTGTTCCCTTCTATAAAGTTCTATTAAAGTTACATAATCTGATCATCTAGTGATTTTAATTCACTCTTCATTTGCACACACTTCACTACTTATCCTATATAACTACAACTCTGTCAACTATTATACCTAAATGGTTCTACTTGGTTCTGTTTTACCATTTCATTTCTTGCTTCATATTATTAACATCTTCATTTATCTCTTTTAGCATGTTCACTTTGTTGACTTCTCAAGTCTGGGTCTGCCTTCTGCCTATTCTAAACTCTCTTAATGGTGTGTAAAATGTGGCCTGTGAGCTCACACTCCTTGGGGAGTACTAGCTCCTCAGGAAAACAGACCAGAACCAGATCTTTAGCCCCAGGAGCTCAAAATCCTAGGCACCAAAAATCTGCCCCCACCAAGCAACCCCTCAATTCAGGATTTCATAACCAACCTTCTCTTCCAAGGAGAAGTCACCTTAGGAGGAGGCACTTCTAAAACTATAATCTACCTATCCTAGGGGGTGGAGGCCAACAGGTAAGTCATTGGTTTAGACCCAGTAATTCCCACCCATTTTCCTTAGCGTCTCACTCAAGCAGGGCATCAGCACTGCTCTGATTTTATTACTTCTGATCCTTGTGAATGAACAGGCACCAGTGTCCCAAGGCAAAGAGAGCGAGGCAAAGGAGGAACTTGGGTTGTCTTTGCTTCCTATTTTTACTTCCTGCCCTGGTTGTAGTTTCACCCACCATACATGCCATCTCAAAATAGCCCTTTATCTACCTAGGGGTATCACTATTCTCTGAATCCTGTTGTCATGAGGTTTCTCTCTAAAGTTACTCTAGGTTTAATCCTCAGAAAAGATGCAGTTGTTCAGTTACTCAGCTGTGACCAACTCTTTGCAACCCCATGGACTGCAGCATGCCAAGCTTCCCTGTCCTTCACCATCTCCTGGAGCTTGCTCAAACTCATGTCCATTGAGTCGGTGATGCCATCCAACCATCTTGTCCTCTGTTGTCCCCTTCTCCTCCTGCCTTCAATCTTTCCCAGCATCAGGGTCTTTTCAAATGAGTCAGTTTTCGCATCAGGAGGCCAAAGGATTGGAGCTTCAGCTTCAGCTTCAGCACCAGTCCTTCCAATGAATATTCAGGATTGATTTCCTTTAGGAGTGACTGGTTTGATTTCCTTGTAGTCCAAGGAACTCTCAAGAGTCTTCTTCAACACCACAGTTCAAAAGCATCAATTCTTTGGCACTCAGCTTTCTTTATAGTCCAATTTTCACATCCATATGTGACTACTGGAAAAACCATAGCTTTGACTAGGCGGACCTTTGTTGGCAAAGTAATGTCTTTGCTTTTTAATATGCTGTCTAGGTTTGTCATAGCTTTTCTTCCAAGGAGCAAGCATCTTTTAATTTCATGGTTGCAGTCACCACCATCTGCAGTGATTTTGGAGCCCAACAAAATAAAGTATGTCACTGTTTCCACTGTTTTCCCATCTATTTTCCATGAAGTGATGGGACTGGATGCCATGATCTTAGTTTTCTGAATGTTGAGTTTTTTGTTTTTTGAATTTTTTTTTGAATGTTGAGTTTTAAGCCAGCTTTTTCACTCTCCTCTTTCACCTTCATCAAGAGGCTCTTTAGTTCCTCTTCACTTTCTGCCATTAAAGTGTTAAAGTGGTATCATGTGCATTTCTGAGGTTGTTACTATTTCCCCCAGCAATCTTGATTCCAGTTTGTAATTCATCCAGCCTGGCATTTCACGTGATGTACTCTGCATAGAAGTTAAATAAGCAGGGTGACAATTTACAGCCTTAATGTACTCCTTTCCCAATTTTGAACCAGTCTATTGTTCCACGTCCATTTCTAACTGTTGCTTCTTGTCCTGCATACAAGTTTCTCACTTAAGTAGTTTTTATAATCCACTAAAAGGAATAATAGCTCTCTTCTTAAAAACCTAATAGTACTACTACTACACTACTTACTTTATATAAATACATGTTTTATATATTAAATATAGTATATAATATACATATAAGTATATAATAATATTTAGAGAACATTTATATATTTTATAGTGTATATTTTATTACATACCACATATAATATGTAGAGTACATTTTTATATGTTTATTTTAAATATATATATATATATATATGTATATATATATTAAGTGAAGTGAAACTTGCTCAATCATGTCTGACTCCTTGTGACCCCCATAGACTGTAGCCCACCAGGCTTCTCTGTCCATGAGGTTTCCCAGGCAAGAATACTGGAGTGGGTTGCCATTTCCTTCTCTAGGGGATCTTCACGACCCAGGGATTGAACCCGGGTCTCCTGTATTGCAGGTGGACTTTTGCACACACACATATCAAATACACATTCTCTGCCTATATTTTTTCTTTAATTCCTCCACTAGGGTGTGGGCAACCTGTAGGAAAGTACTATGCCAGATTCATCCTTGTGTCCCCCACAGTACATAGTAGTTATTCAATAAATATTTGTTTGAATTATTAAGTATGTACCAATCATTGAATATTGAGTAAATGCCCATGGTCCCTGGTTCTTGAGCTTCTTTTTAACATCATTTTTTTAAAAAAACTTCATTAAAGAGGGCTTCAAAATCATATTCATATACATAAGATAATTCATAATTCAAGAGTAACTAAATATAGTAATGTTAAGGTTAGAGCCTTAATATATTTAGGATTAAAAATATACGGTAGCAAAAATACACCCAATAATTAGTTAGGTATCAGAAAATTTCAATTTTTTTACATAAAGTGCACAGGCTAAAGGTCAAAAACTAATGACTAAAATCTGAATAATGATTTGTAAATTAGTGAACAAGGACCTGTTCATACGTAGGAAAGAGTGTTCTGAAATTAGACCCTACACTTCATTATAAGAGCTTTGTAAAGTGGGACTATAAAGCAAAGTACACTGTAATTTGTGGTGAATTACTCAAGGGAGAGACTGTTTTAATCATCTTTGCACCCATGTAGTGCCTTATGAATTAAAATTAAAAAACATTTGTTAAAATCAACATAGACATTTAAATGACTGTTGTCCCATTTAAAATAAGCCACTCTGCAAGACTGACACACTATAATAATAATTTCCTTCTTTCAAAGAGCATGTGATTGTTCTCTACTATCTATGGCAGAAAGTTAAAACTCTTTAGTCTGGGATTCAAGGGCCCTCACAATTTTCCTTCCTTTTCTAAAAGTCTCATTTCCCACTTGTTTCCTTCAGGCATCTTATCTGCCAGTCAAATTAAACTTCCTGATTTCACACTTGCTTGCCTCTGTACCTCTCTGGTCATTTGGCAATCTCTTATGCCATTTATCATTTTCTTCCTTGCATTATATCTTATACATAGCTTGTTTCCCTTATTATATTATAAATTCCTCATGTCAGAGACTAGGTTCTATATGTCTTTAACTGAATTTTATTACCTAGCACAAGGCATGGTACATGGCAGGCACACACACACAAAAAAATCTGTTACAGAGCTCAAATCTGGAAACTGCTTTTTGACAAGCCATAGAAGAAAAATGTTTCATTAATTTATAGCAAGGTTCTTAAATATAAGCAGGCATTGAAAGTACCAGGGAAACTTGTTAAATGTGCAAATTCTTGGTGTTAGTTGTCACCAGGGGATTGAATACCAACGGGCAACTGTAACTATCTAACAAGGAATGAACTCCTGAACTACTGTTGAGAACAAAGAGGGCAAAAAAGGTAGAAAAGGATAAAGAGGATAACAGGCATACTCCTGGCAATGGGTGTCATCATCAAACTCTCCCTTTGTAGGAAAGTCATTTATTGGCTGTTTTTCCTTGCATCTGACCTTAGACTTTTGAAATCAGGATGACAATATCTGTTTAAGACCCATTCACTTAAATGTACGTAGAGAAGCAATGATTATTTTTCTCAGAATACTTTTCAGATATGTACTGTATTTCAAAATGCACAATATATAGACTAAACCGTGGAAACTTTTTATCCAATAAAGCTCTTTGAAAAGAATGTCACTATTCGTCCGGTGTTGGAAGATAAGCTCTGGTTATAAAGCGGGAAGGCACTGAGAGAACTAACATGTCCTCTTTAGATTATTTCAAACAGAGGACATGAATTACAGGAAGCGAGACTTCAAGTGGTTAAGAAGAAAAGAGTTTTGCCTTTCAGAAGTTTACAAAATGCCAGTATTCTAAACTTCATATACTGAACTCCTCAGGATAGTCCGATATAGTACACACTATCTGTCACTTCTCTATCCATTTGGCAAAGACTACATAGAGACAAATTGTTACAGAGGCTCAAAAATGGAGACTTCTGGAAAAATGACCAAAGCCAGAAATAAAGTTTCACTAATTAGAAAACAAATAATTAAATGGCCAAACCCGAATGTTGTGTGATGCTGAAAAGAGATAGATTTCTAAAGCACACCATCTGTTTTACAGTTTTTTTATTTTGCTCTACTACAAATCTACTCAGTTGTTTTGCAATGATCTAGCCGCTAACTCATTTGCACAATTACTTTAGGCCAGAAATACTTATTGCACAGAATCATTGGAGAGTTCAACACATTCATAGAAGAGGGCAGTTATAAACCATTTTTGAGTGAAGGCAATTTTTTAGCCCTTAAAGAAAAAGAATTATTCCAATAAATGCTTAGAAATTCCCAAAGGAAAATCACAGTGGTACCACTATAAATTTATGGTATCTAAAATCTATCGAGGACGCCAAGGTCACCATCAACCCCTCTGTCAGCCATTCTAATGAAAAGTCATTCTCATCTTGACCTCTAGGCAGCATTTATCTGGGAGCTGGCTGTTCTTGCTTTCTCAAACACTTTTCTCACTCAACTTCCTTGGCACTACACTCCTAACTTTCCTCTTTCCTCATTAGCTATTCCTTTTCAGCCTCTATTGCTAGCTGCTACTCTTCTAAATGTTGCAGTGTCTAAAGGCAGACTGCTGAGGCCTCTTGTCCTTTCTATCTGCATTTTCTTCCTAATTCATCTCTTCAACACAAAGGCTTTACATGGCATCTGTATACTCAGGATTCACAGATTTATATCTCCAGTTCATTCTTCTCCAGTTCCAGGCTCATACTTTCGATGATCTATTGGCAATCTCCACTTGAATGTGACATAGGCATCTTAAATTTATCATGTCCAATGTAGAACCCTTTACTCACCACTCTTCCCCCAGGAAAAAAAAGTATCTCCGGCAGTCTTCCACATCTCGGTAAATGGTACTACCATCCAGCCAGTTGTTAAAGCAAAATCTAAAATTCATCCTTGATTCCTCCCTTATCCTCATCCCTTATCTAGTCCATCACCAAGTACTATCAAATATATCTAAAAATATGTCACATTTATTTCTCTTCAACTCTATTGCTACCACCTTGTCCAAGTCACCATCATTTCTCAACAATACTACTGCAATATAAGCATATCATTTATCTCCAGTACCTAACACAGTGTCTAATAAGTAAAAGATGTAAAATAATTTTCTACATAGATAAACATTACTTAGTAATATTCCTAAGTCTCTGGAATCTCCAGTTTCCATTCTTAGGCATTTTCTGACATACCTACAGACTCATTCATTTACTGAATCATCTACTCATTCAGCCATTATTTACTGAGTACTGTATTAATTGGTATTAGGCTTAACTGCACATTTCACAGTATCTCAAAGATGACAGTCATTTGTTTCCTGTTCATCTAAAAACATCTGTAAAAAATAAAAGACCCAATCAAAAAGTGGGCCAAAGAACTAAACAGACATTTCTCCAAAGAAGACATACAGATGGCTAACAAACACATGAAAAGATGCTCAACATCACTCATTATCAGAGAAATGCAAATCAAAACCACAATGAGGTACCATTACACGCCAGTCAGGATGGCTGCTATCCAAAAGTCTACAAGCAATAAATGCTGGAGAGGGTGTGGAGAAAAGGGAACCCTCTTGCACTGTTGGTGGGAATGCAAACTAGTACAGCCACTATGGAGAACAGTGTGGAGATTCCTTAAAAAACTGGAAATAGAACTGCCATATGACCCAGCAATCCCACTCCTAGGCATACACACCAAGGAAACCAGAATTGAAAGAGACACATGTACTCCAATGTTCATCGCAGCACTGTTTATAATAGCCAGGACATGGAAGCAACCTAGATGTCCATCGGCAGACGAATGGATAAGAAAGCTATGGTACATATACACAATGGAATATTACTCAGCCATTAAAAAGAATACATGTGAATCAGTTCTAATGAGGTGGATGAAACTGGAGACTATTATACAGAGTGAAGTAAGCCAGAAAGAAAAACACCAATACAGTATACTAATGCATATATATGGAATTTAGAAAGATGGTAATGATAATCCTGTATGCAAGACAGCAAGAGAGACACAGATGTATTGTATAGAACAGTCTTTTGGACTCTGTGGGAGAGGGCGAGGGTGGGATGATATGGGAGAATGGCATTGAAACATGTAAATTATCATATGTGAAATGAATGCCCAGTCCAGGTTTGATGCATGATATAGGATGCTCAGGGCTGGTGCACTGGGATGACCCAGAGGGATGGGATGGGGAGGGAGTTGGGAGGGGGGTACAGAATGGGGAACACATGTACACCTATGGAGGATTCAAGTCAATGTATGGCAAAACCAATACAATGCTGTAAAGTAAAATAAATAAATAATAAAAAATAATAATAATTAAAAAAAAAAAAGTCTGGAGGTAGGCAGTCAAGGGCTGGTGTGGCAGCTCTATACCCTAAGAGCCCTGGTTTCTAGAATCGTGTTGCTCTGCTATCCTGTTTATATTCCACTTTATTATCTAATATGGCTACTCAAACTCCATTCATCGCAGCTGCGGTGCAATCACTAGAAAAGAAGATGGATGTGAGGAATGCCATACTCCCTCCATTTAAGGACACTTCCCAGAGATTACTCTTACCTGCACTTAGATCTCATTGACCAGCACTGTAACTAGCAATGATAGGGGATAACTAGCAAAGAAGACTAGATAAGCATGTTACCAGTGAAAAGTCAGGATCCTCACGACCACAGAAGAAAGAGAGAATAATTATTGAGAGGTAGTAGCATCCTCTTCCAAAGTTCCTGTTGTGACCAGGTAATGTTCTGGGTACAGGGATACGAAGATCACTTAAAGACATAGGGTTACTGCTCAAGGCATTAGTGTAATGGGGGAAAGCAATATGCAAATGAATAATGACTCAAGATTTCAAGCCAGGCAACAGCCACTATTAGAAGACCTTGGCTTTTCTGAGTCCTTGTAGATTCTCTGCGTCCAAAGAGCTGAAAGAGAAGTAGACAGTTCCAGTACTTTACATCACTAAACTATACAGACTGCTTCCACAGTCCACATCTTTAATAAAGGACATTTCTCAGCTCTATTCTACTGAACTTGATACAATAGAAAGGTTCATTTAAACCTCTATAAACACATGTAAACAACTGTGGTAGTAATTTTAACAGTTTGAAAATACCCATTTCAGAAATGTGTCAGCACTCAATAATTTTTTTAACTTGTCAGAAGATGAAACTAAATGACTGTTTTAAGACTATATATAGATTATAAGGCCAGATGAAAAGAAATAAGCAATGATAGTGTGCCAAAATTTTTTTTTTTAAGGCAGTAGTATTGAAACTTACTGTTAACCACTGGTTATCTAGTAGTTCCTTAGCTGTGAGTCTGTGAGCAGGGTCTACTTTCATAAGTTGTTTCAAAACACTTTTAGCTGCAAATAAAGGAAAAAATCCTACCTTATATATCTCAACTATAATTAATATCACATACTTTCCAATTTAGGATTAGGTCTATATGACACAAAGGAAACATATCAGTTATAGAATAAATATCATCAGTACATATGGCTAATATTAAATAAAGTTTAAGGCCAAAAGTGAGGTTTTATTGCCTGGATTACCTGGTTTATAGTCTTCAGTAAAAATTAGCTATTTGATCAGAAAATTTCCTCTTCAATTTTTAGTATACATTTTCTGTTTTTGTTTAAAGTTTCAACTATAAAAATCACACTGAAGATCGCACTATTTCCACAAGTAAATAGTTTTTATTTCTACAAGTAAATTTAATGGCTACTCAGAGATTTAAAGTATCTAAATTACTGGCTGGCTTTCTTATATTATGCATATTTGCCTTAATAAATAATAACACATCTATACTTACCACAATCACTTATGGAATTCCAGATTGAATTTTTAAAATGTAGTTCTCCCTTTTTTATTAATTCAAAAAGCTTCTCTTCTGAGCTTGCCATAAAGGGTGCTTTTCCACATAATCTACAGCAAAGGTAATCATTCTCTTTAGATTCTTTTAAATAATCAAAATAAGGCTATTAAAAATTAAGTTTCCAAAAAAAAAAATTACGTTTCCACAGGACTTGAAAGCAGTGGTGCTTCATATTTAAGGAAAGGAGAGGAAGAGGTGGGAACTTCTCTGGATGTAGAAATGGAAGCAAAGGGGTTTGGGGAGATTAGTGTTAGGCTCTTGTATTCATTGGAACTTCCACATGTGCAAAGCTCTTCCAGGTGGGAAAACACTAAGCTTAATTGGGGTTAAAATACAGAAAGGTGTGTGAGTTTAGGTGCACAGTAATAGTGGTGGATAACAGAGGAGAAACACTTCAATGTGAGCAAGGGTAAGGTTATGCCTTAAGGTACACTGGACTTAACAGAAAGATACACTGAGTCATCACAGTCTAATGAGATTACTTCTTCTAGTGACCATGGAAGAATTTTATCCATAGTAAAATGTTACACAAAGACTGGTGATGATGGTAAGAATGATCCTGGGGCCTACTGGCTCTGAGTCAAAATAAAAAATCCATTAAAATAGCCACAACTCTTCAAAAATTATATACAAAATGAAGAAAATCTGAAGGAGGAAAACCAGATGATGAATGTGACCCTTCAGTCTGGAAGGGTGAAAGCTGAGTACATGTAACAACCAACATCAGTAAAGCCATGAGTAGTGTGTATACAGTAAACATGGACTTATTGTAAATTCCATAGTACAGGATTATGAGTCTTTAGAACCTTTTAAAGGAAGTACTATGCTATACTTTACAAAGAGCACGGCAAGCCTATGCGTCAATAGGTGATCCAGTCCAAAACTGTGTGCTTAAAAGTTGCAAATATTAGCCATCATCTTTATTGTCAGTCCCAACATCTGAGGGCAATCCTGTAGACAACAACCAGATTCTCCCAATGACAACCAGACAGAAGCTGGATCTGGACTCATCACAGAGGCAACTCTAACTCTCTCTGTCTATTCTTCAGTTCTCAGGATTATATTTTTCTACTTTATTACTGAAAGAATAAAATGGCATAATTCCATTACACTTTCCAAATGCTGGTCTGTTATGTACATAAGTATAATGATTTCTAGGTCTCTTAACAGATTTTTACTGATTTTTTTAAGTTACATTTTTCTTAAATTTCTTTAAAACTCTTTCCCATGAACATTTTTTGAATAAGTTTACATTTGATAAATATTCTACATGATAATGATTATGATAATAATGATTTTTCCAGTGTGGAAGGGGAGTCATTTTCATCCCAGTAGTTTATCGAATTAGGCTGGACAACAGAGCTTTTCATTTACCAATAGGTTCTTGTTAAGCGATAAATATTAAATTGTTCCGCAAACTCTCATTTTAATACTTTCTCTTTCTCCAGCTCATTCTAATCCTTCTCTCTCTGATTCAATTTGCCTTACTATTATTTAGTTTTTAAATGCCATTCCAAAAAAAGTCAGAAAAATGGTCTTATGGGCAATTACTATTATAACAAATACAGGCCAGCAAAAGCCCAGCTCATTGAGTCTGTTAGTAACCAGTGGTATGCACATTCACCGATTTCTTAGCTGCTCCTACACTGCCTAACATTTAACTACAGCTCAAGGGCTATGTTTTAAAAATTTCAGTTTTTTCTGTTCTTTACAATTTTACTTACACAAAATGTATCTAATGGTTGGTCAATCAGCAGCACATGAAATTTTATGACAGCAATTTTCTGCACATTCAGAAAAGAGAATCCAAGACATGAAAAATGCCTCTTAAGGCCTTCTGATTATTTTCTGTGTCACAGGAATCAAAACAGCAAAAGATGGTGCCCATAAAGAGCATTTATATTAATTTCACCTTGAGAAAGTATGCTATCATTGTTCAATTAAGTAGCAATGAATCAGGGGCAACTGATAAACAAGAAACCCCTCCCTGCCCCTGGAGAAGGTAATATGTTTGTGCCCTTGGTGAAGGAAATGATCTGTAAGACCACTGGGCTCAGATAGATTAATGAACAGGCACTGATTAGCTAAGTAAGAGTCTATTGTAAAGGAAAAAAAGATGTCTTTATTATGATATGCAGTCACGCTTAGAAGCAGAAAAATTAAAATTACATCTTTAAGTAGGAGGAAAAAATTTAAGACGTGTAATACACTAAGTTCAAATCAAGAAGGCAGCAAACACCTCAATTGGTATAATAATACATTACATACATATGTTATGTCTGACTTGTGTTGTCTAGAAGTCATGAGAGTATAAAACACTAATTTTAAATAGCTATATTTTAATTTAAAACTAAGGCTCAGAGTTTTAATATAATCCTAAGCAGAACAAAACAATGATCAAAAATTTTGTGAATACATTTACACTTTATGCAGTCTAAGCAGTGATGTGTTGAGTATCTGAGTTACAGCTACAATCACAACATCCAATTTCTACTGCCTGTGTATTTCATTTCACAGGACTGTGAAAATGTAACTACTGTGATGTCAATATTTAGAAACGATCTGGAAGAGGTAGTGCACAGTGAAATCTTCAATATGACCATAAAACTAATGTTGCATCAACACAAAAGTGCTCATACTCACCAAGAAGCAGAACAATGACCACTAACTTTTCAGAACACTCTCAGACAATTCACTTTAATTCAATATAAAACACACATATTGAGCACTGACTACATGTCTACTATGGTGCCAGATACTAGGGATGAAAGATGAATCAGATCTCTGTCCTTCATGGAATTTAGAGCAAGAAAAACAGAGACAATACATATAATACAATAATTGCATTACATTATAATATAGCTTTTAGAAGTGTAATGAGAACACATAAAAGTGAAAAGTTAATTCTATCAAACTTAAACATGTGCAAACTTGCCTGATTATCATCATCTTGTTTTTCTTTCAATGTTACTGTTTTGCATGCACCTTTGTATTAATATGCTGCCTTAAATCCCACGGAGTAAGGGAAAGTATATTATACATAATGAACATACTAACTCTGCTTGGGCAGAGTAGGACTCAGGGAAATAGAAGTTGCTAATGTATGAGCTGGACACACCCAGGAAAGAGGTTAGTAGAGAAGAAAAATGAACACTGAGGCAGAATGAATTACATGAGCAAAGACCCAGAGGCATGAAACACAGGGCACCTAAGTCATAAGGAGCAGCCTCGAGAGGACACGAGAACAGGCTAAGTGCATGGGAACACACATGCAGACCAAGACTGGAAAGGCATGCTGGAGCCAGGCTGTGAAAGCTTTGCATCATGCCATGTGGGGATGTGCTGACAGTTTTCTATAGCAAGGGAGAATCAACAGAGGCTGTTAGTCAGGAAAGCAGTATAACCAGATTTGTGATTTAGAAAGACAACCCTGACAACTATGTGAAGGATGAACCAGAAGAAGGAGAACTGACAAAAAGACACTATAATCTTCTAGAAAGGGATCATAAGGAGAAACGAAACAAGTGAAGAGAAACTGAATAATATGTGAGGACGCCTCAAAGGAAAAATACAGGCCATGGGGTCTGACTGAATCTTGGGAGCGAGACAAAAGAGAGAACAAGAAAGACCAATGTTTTCAGTAGCATGAAGAGAATTAGGAACCACAGAATACTCCCTGGACCCTGGACTGAACATTCATCTGGTTACTGCCTGCTGCTTGCACATCCCTGTCCACGGGGGAGCCCTAGTGCCAGGGCCAGGACCTTCCCTCTACCTGATGCTCTATAAGTGAATGTACCTGACACTCTATAAGTGAATCTCAAGAAAAGACAAACAAGCTTTTGGTTTGTAGCAAAGGATCAGAGAGGTGTTGAGGCAAGTTTTTCACTTTGCTCAGATCATACAGTGCATTGCAGCATTTATAGATCAATGAAAAGCAAAGTTGAAACTTACAATTTGATTGTATTAAAAAAAAATACCTAATAGATGGACCTGACAATGAATAAGTCAGCTTTTAGAATAACTTCCCAGTTGTTTCTTCAGTTGCTTTCTTGACATTATACTATTTAGCTTTAAATTAAAATCTATGTAATTCCACTGTTAGGGAACATCCATTCATTTTAAATTGTACATTTAGCAGGCTACTTACAAAATGTACATTATGACACCTATGCTCCAAATGTCACACTGCTGGCTATAGTCGTGGGCATTGATAACTTCAGGGGCTGCCAAACAAGCAGAAATAAAATAATATTAATAATACAATAAATGACTTTTAAATGCTTAAATACAAAGCATGAATGTGCTGATGTGATGTAATTTATTCCCCCATAGGGAAAAAGAGAACCAACAGCAGATGTTAAATGAATAATGTACAGGTCTTAACAATTGATGTCGCTGTATCCTCCCTCCTGTCATTTAGCTTCTAATGGAACGATGGCACACACTGTACAGCTAAATGTACTACTTTTCATCTCTTTCAAATTGTTAAGAAATGATCTTGCAAAGATCCTAGAGTTATAGAAGGCAACAATATCTCAGTCTTGGCCAAAAATAGTATTGAAAACATGCCTTAAGTAGACACAATTTAAAGCAAACCCAAAACATGGAAATCTGGATTTACAGAGAAACTAAGATAAATGGTTATAAATCACTTCGGCAAAATAACAGTAGTGATAGTAACTTCATAGCACTCCTATGACAGTATGAATTATCTTCCACATTTTCTAAAGGAGAAAACTAAGACAAAGAGAGAGCTCCTATAATATAACTCAATCAAAGAGCCAATTAGTTACAGGGGAGGCCTAGGTTTCATGTATTTCTGACTCCTCAACTCTGTGCTTCTGACTTACAATGTGCCCATGATTGTTGTTATTGTTGTTTAGTTGCTCAGTGATGTCTGTCTCTTTTGTGACCCCATGGACTGTAGCCCACCAGGCTTCTCTGACCATAGGATTTCCCAGGCAGAACACTGGAGTGGGTTGCCATTGCCTTCTCTAGGGGATTTTCCTGACCCAGGGATCGAACTCAAGTCTCCTGTATTACAGGTGGTTTCTTTACTTCTAAACCACCTGGGAAGCCCTATGAAAGGATGTTGCATGTTGTCAAACACTTTCTCTGCATCTATTGAGATGATAGGGTTCTTTTAAACAACCTTCACAAAGTAGAACTTTATTTTGAGGTAGCACATCTTTTAATGACTCAGTTCAGCTCAGTCGCTCAGTCGTGTCCGACTCTTTGCGACCCCATGAACCGCAGCATGCCAGGTCTCTCTGTCTATCACCAACTCCCGGAGTCCACCCAAACCCATGTCCATTGAGTCGGTGATGCCATCCAGCCATCTCATCCTCTGTCATCCCCTTCTCCTCCTGCCCCCAATCCCTCCCAGCATCAGGGTCTTTTCCAATGAGTCAGCTCTTTGCATCAGGTGGCCAAAGTATTGGAGTTTCAGCTTCAACATCAGTCCTTCCAATGAACACCCAGGACTGATCTGCTCTAGGATGGACTGGTTGGATCTCCTTGTAGTCCAAGGGACTCTCAAGAGTCTCTCCGCACCACAGTTCAAAAGCATCAATTCTTCGGTGCTCAGCTTTCTTTATAGTCCAACTCTCACATCCATACATAACCACTGGAAAACATAGCCTTGACCTTTGTTGACAAAGTAATGTCTCTGCTTTTTAAAACCTGTCTAGGTTGGTCATAACTTTCCTTCCAATGAGTGAGTAAGCATCTTTTAATTTCATGGCTGCAATCACCATCTATAGTGATTTTGGAGCCCAGAAAAATAAAGTCAGCCACTGTTTCCACTGTTTCCCCATCTATTTCCCATGAGTGATGGGACCAGATGCCATGATCTTAGTTTTCTGAATGTTGAGCTTTAAGCCAACTTTTTCACTCTCCTCTTTCACTTTCATCAAGAGGCTCTTTAGTTCTTCTTCACTTTCTGCCATAAGGGTGGTGTCATCTGCATATCTGAGGTTATTGATATTTCTCCCGGCAATCTTGATTCCAGCTTGTGCTTCCTCCAGCCCAGCATTTCTCATGATGTACTCTGCATATAAGTTAAATAAGCAGGGTGACAATATACAGCTTGACATACTCCTTTTCCTATCTGGAACCAGTCTGTTGTTCCATGTCCAGCTCTAACTGTTGCTTCCTGACCTGCATAAGGTTCCAAGAGCAGGTCAGGTGGTCTGTTTCCCATCTCTTAAGAATTTTCCACAGTTTGTTGTGATCCACATCAGTCAAAAGGCTTTGGCATAGTCAATAAAGCAAAATAGATGTTTTTCTGGAACTCTCTTGCTTTTACGATGATCCAGCAGAAGTTGGCAATTTGATCTCTGGTTCCTCTCCCTTTCCTAAAACCAGCTTGAACATCTGGAAGTTCATGGTTCACGTATTGCTGAAGCCTGACGTGGAGAATTTTAAGCATCCCTTTACTAGCGTGTGAGATGAGTACAATTGTGTGGTAGTTTGAGCATTCTTTGGCATTGCCTTTCTTTGGGACTGGAATGAAAACGGACCTTTCCCAGTCCTGTGGCCACTGCTGAGTTTTCCAAATTTGCTGGCATATTGAGTGCAGCACTTTCACAGCATCATCTTTCAGGATTTGAAATAGCTCAACTGGAATTCCATCACCTCCACTAGCTTTGTTCAAAGTGATGCTTCCTAAGGCCCACTTGAGTTCACGTTCCAGGATGTCTGGCTCTAGGTGAGTGATCACAGCATCATGATTATCTGGGTTGTGAAGATCTTTTAATGATTAGATTTTTAAATAACGGCTGGGTTTTTAAAAAGTTGAATATGCTATTCCAGGAATATGTCTATTACATCTCTACAGTTAGGGAGCACCCCGAAGGGCCAACAGTAAATTAATACGGAGCTTCACTCCCACATTGTTTAAGGGTCAACTGTGTGCATTTGAATAGAAATTTAAAATTTACAAAGTGCTTTTGCATCAATGATGCTATTCGTATAAATTATGTTAAGAATCATGTGAGATGGGTATACAGGCATTTGACTCACTTTGCCAGTGAGGAAATTAAGGTCCAGATACACATATTAAGTGACTCACCTAAAGTAACACAGTTACAGAGCATCTCCCATGTAAAAGGTGTTTTTACTTTAGAAAACAGTTTCAATCACCCCTCCCAACACACACACACACACACATACACACACACACACACAGTGTGTCTGTAGCCAGTAAAAGCAAATGAAATTTCATTTCCTCTACCTATTTTAAAGGAACTAAAAAGCAACAAAAAAGGAGCTGAAATGTAAACAGAAGAAAGAATGAGAAAAGACTCAACTATAGATAATTAACATACTGAGTAATTTGTCTTCAAATCACTGAAAATTAACTAATTAATATTTTCCTTTAAGCAATTACTTTATTCTTTAACCCTTCTTAAACTTTTAAAATACTGAATCATAAACATTCAAGTTGCTCTATGGCCATGTGTCTATGACAAGGGCCAATTCCATGATCTGATTCCCTGACAGATTTCCACGTAGGTGTACCACACAATGGGGGCCTGGAATTCAGAGCCCTCACTGTTTCAGAGTCATCTTAATTACCAGGGGCATTTCTACGTGCACTGTCATCACAGCTCTCACAGGGAGGCAGAGGCCAGAGCAACTGTGCCAAAGAGCCATTTAGGAAGTCAGCAAAGCCCCACAAACCATCTGGCTTCCCTCTTGTTCTCTCACTTGTTACCAGTGTAGACAACTAATAAGCAGGCATAAAACTCAGGATGCTTGGATATATTTTCCCCGTGTAACTACAGACCAGATGTCTTTTGCCAACAGGAGGATATGAACAGAATCTAAAGTAGCCTCTTCCCAAATAAGACAAAACAACTTAGAAACTTTATGCATCAAATAGACAAACAATGAACCAGGCATACTCCTCAGGAATAAAAATGAATAAACTACTGATATAACAACACAGCTAAGTCTCAAAATCATTACATGGAACAGAAGAAGACAGACACAAAAGAATATATACTTAAGATTCAATTTGTATAAATTTTAGACAAGCAAAACTAATCTAAGGCAATGGAACTCCTCAGTGGTTGCTAAGGTTTGGGTGGGGGATTGACTGAGAGGGACACAAAGGAAATTTCTGGGGTGATGGAAATATTCTGTATCTTCACTGAGGTGGTAATTGTACAAGTATATATATTTGTCAAAACTCATTACACTTTACACTTAAAATCTGTGTATTTTATTATACACAAATTATGTTTCCATAAAGAATATTTTTAAGAAATCTACTAAAAGTACAAAAAGAATCTACTAAAGCCCTACATTAGTGAATGACTTTAATAACTCTCTTAGAAATCAACAGAGGAAGCAAGCAAAATTAATAATATGGACTGGTGGCTGAGATGAGAGAACTGAAGACTATGAGCTCATCGCCTCCCATGAACAGACCAAAAATACTACTTACAGAGCAACTATCTATAGGAATGACCTGAAAACTAGCAGAAAAGAATTTTCCACAATTAAGACACAAAGTAGGAAGTACAAGAATATGGGAAGGAGGGAAGGAGACATCCTACAGTTAGAACCTACATTTCCAGGTCAGTGAAACACAAACAGGAGGAATGTCACAATCTCAGAAGTCCTCGCCAAGGGGTGAGGACTCTTAGTCCCACACCAGGCTCCCCAGTCTAGGGGTTCTGCACCAGGAATATAAGCCCCCAGAACATCTGGCTTTGACAACCAGCAAGGCTTATATCTAGGAGAGTTGGAGTGCTAGAGGAAACAACAGACTTTGCTCTTCAAGGGTGCACACAATATCTCACTCTCTGAAACCTAGCTAAGAGGCAGGAATTTGAAAAACAGGTCAGACCCAATTGCTGATCTTGGAAAACCTCCCAGGGAGGGAGGAAGCAGCTAGGACTCCCCCAGGGGACTGGCAGCAGCCATTGTGGGGAGTTCATTCTATCCCATGGACACTGGTGCTGGTAAGCACCATTTTGGTTTCCTCCCTCTAGCTTATTAGTGCTGGGACCTGCCACACCCACCAGCAGGCACAAACCAGCTCCATGCCCCCTGGTAGACAGTTGCCAAGACCTGGCCCACCCACCAGCAAACTAGCACTCCCCTTTACCATGCAGCCATGTAGGCACCAAGTCCTGTACAACAGCAGGCCAACAGCAGGTGTACGCACGGCTTACACAGGCCATGCAGTTAACCCTGCAGTAAGCCTACCTCACCTTCTAGCAAGCCCAGAGTCACTGTATGTGGCATAGCCTCAAAGCCAACCAGGTTGGGGGCCAGTCGCATCTACCAGTGTGTCCACAGTAGTCAGCCCCACCAAAAAAGGGTGCATGCAGCCTGCACAGGGGACACCCCTAGAACATACAACTCCAGTGATCAGAAGGGAGCACGCTGGTGGTCCCCACAGGACATTGCCTACATAAGGCACCATTTCTCCAAGATCAGAAGATATAACCAACATACCTAAAACAAAGAAATTAGACACAGAGAATTGGGCAAAATGAAAAGAAAAGAAACTGCAAAAGCACAAACACATGAAGTCTAAATAACATATGACTAAACAACCAATGGGCCACTGAAGAAGTGAAAGAGGAAATCGAAAATACCTAAAGAGAAATAAAAATGGAAACACAATGATCTACAATCTACGGGACATAGCAAAAGTAGTTCTAATAGAGAAGATTATAGAGATACAAGCCTTACCTCAGGAAACAAGAAAAACTTCAGATAAACAATCTAACCTTACATCTAAAGGAACTAGAAAAAGAAGAACAAAGAAAACCTGAAATTAATAGAAGGAAAGAGAGAAAAAAAGATTAGATCAGAAATAAAAGAGATAGAGACTCAAAAGATACTGAAAAGATCACTGAAAGAGACAGACTTAGAGCTAAGAGCTAGTTCTTTAAAAAGATAAGCAAAACTGATAAACCTTTAGCAAGACTCATTAAGAAAAAAGACATAAAATCAGAATGAAACAGAAATTAAAACCAATACCACAGAAATACAATGGATCATAAGAGATTACTATGAACAATTATACACTAATGAAATGGACAATTTAGAGGGAACAGATAAATTTCTTGAAATACACAATCTCCTGAGACTGAATCAGGAAAAAATAGAAACAGATCAATTAGCAGTGATAAAACTGGATCAGTAACTTAAAAATTCCCCAAAAACAAAAGTCCAATACCAGAGAGCTCCACAGGTAAATTCTAAAAAGCATTTAAGAAAAGTTAACACCTATCCTTATCAAACTATTCCAAAAAGCTAAAGAGAAAGGAATACTTCCTAACTCATTTTACAATGCCAGCATCAGCCTGCTATCAAAACTAGATAAAGATACCACAAAAAAAAAAAAAAAGAAAATTATAAGCCAATATCACTGATGAACATAGATGTAAAAAACTTCAAAAAAATCTTAGCAAACTAAATTCAACAGTATATTAAAAGAATCATATACCACGATTAAGTAGAATTTAGTCCAGTAACTCAAGGATAGATCAATATCTTCAAATCAATCAATGTGATACACCACATTAACAAATGAAGGGTAAAAATCATACGATCATCCCTATAGATGCAGAAAAAGCTTTTGACAAAATCTGACACGCATTTATGACAAAAACTCTCCAGAAAGTTGGTATAGAGGGAACATACCTCAACATAATAAAGGCCATATGACAAACCCACAGTGAACATCATACTCAGTGGTAAAGAACCAAAAGCATTTATCTGTTCCTTCTACATGGTTAAAAATTCTTATCCTCTAAGAGCAGGAACAAGATAAGGACATCTACTCTTTTCACTTGTATTCAACAAAGTAGTGGAAGTCCTAGCCATAGCAATTAGATAAGATAAAGTAAAAAGAATCCAAACTGGAAAGGAAGAAGTAAAACTGTCACTGTTTGCAGATGACATGATATTATATACAGAAAATCCTAAAGATGCCACCAGAGAACTATTAGAATAAATGAATACAGTAAAATTGCAAGATATAGAATATGCAGATATTTATTCTATATACTAACAACAAATTATCAGAAAAAATTAAGAAAACAATCGTACATATAGATCAATGGAACAGAACAGAGAGCCCAGAAATAAACCTACACACCTATGGTCAATTAACCTTCAACAAAGTGGGCAAGAACACACAATAAAAAAAAGGCAATCTCTTCAATAAGTGGTGCTGGGAAAGTTGGACAGTCACATGCAAATCAATGAATTTATAACACATCTTCACACCATACAAAAAAACAAACTCAAAATGGCTTAAAGTCTGGAATATAAGACACGACACCATAAAATTCCTAGAAGAGAACATAAGCAAAACATTCTCTAACATAAATCATACCAATGTGTTCTTAGGTCAATTTCCCAAGGCAATAGAAACAAAAGGAAAAATAAACATTTGAGATCTACTCAAACTTAAAAGTTCCCATACAGCAACAAAATGAAAAGATAACCTACAGACTGGGAGGAAAAAACTGAAGACAACACAAACAAATGGAAAGATAAATTTTGCTAATGGGCTTGAAGAATTAAAATTATTTAAATGACCATACATATCAACTATATTTCAATAAAATTAATAAAGTGAAAAGTTTGAATCACAAAAACATCATGTTTGGTTTTATAAACACACACATACATACACTTTTATGCTTGACAAACCAGGAGTATATAGTTGTCCCTCAGTTTCTGTCGTGGATTGGTTTCAGGATTCAGCCCCTAACCCTTTAGCCCCCAGGCCTGTCAGAAACCAAAATTCATGGATGTGTAATTCCCTTATATAAATTGGTTTAATATTTGAATTTAACCTGCCCATATTGTCCATAGACTTTAAATCATCTCTAGATTAACACATAATACCTAACACAATATAAATGCTATGTAAATAGTTGCCACTGTGTAGTAAATTCAAGTTTTGCTTTTTAGAACTTTCTGGAAATTTTTTCCTCAAACACTTGGGTCATTGATTAGTTGAATCTGCAGGTGTAGAACCCACAGATATGGAGGGCTGAGGGTACATACTTTCAAAATATCCAAAGTAATGTTTGCAAAAATGATTCTTGTGTTCAACCACAGAGAAAATTTCTAAAAGTTGAAATCTTTTAACTCACAATTACCTAGTAAAATGAAGAAAATCAGATAGAAAACCAAAAGGCTAGATAAATTAACACAGAATCATATGAGTATCAGATACATCCCACAGAAAATTCTAAAAGCACTTCAAAGTAATTTTTGGATTAAAGAAGACGACTAAAATCATAGACTGTTAAGAAATTAATAACATTTAGAACATTGTATAAGAAAAGAAACTGTTAAAGGAGTACTCAGAGGAAACTATACAGCCTTAAATGCATTTATTAGAAAATAAGAAGACTGAAAATAAATAAACATTTAATTTAGGAAGTTTAAAAATAAACCAAAAGTAAGGAGAAAGAAGGAATTAAGAAAAATAAAAGCAGAAATCAATGAAAATCAAATAACACTAGACTTAAGCTGGAGTTTTGAAAGTTCAATAAATAGTCCTGCCACTAATAAATTTGATTAAGAAAAAATGGTTAGTATTATTACAAGAACTAAAATTGAGCACTAAGTGTCAGGTATTGTGCTGAGCACTTTACACTTAATTCTATATCAACTTGATAAAAAGATATTATTATTACCAACCTAAAATACATCTTCTCCCCTTTCCTGTTTTATTTTTCTTCCTTAGCACTTCTCGCTCACATACCAGATATTTTTTTAAATTTTTCTTATTAATGTTTGCACCAACACAACATTTTCTTGTTTTGTTCACTGTTATATTTCCAACACCTAGAACAGTGTCTGACACAAAATAGATCCTTCATTTTTTTTTTTATAGAGGGTGGCATAACCCCTATTATACAAAAGTAGAAACCATGACAAAGTTGTTTGTACAGGGCTAACCGGAAAGCAAGTGGCAGAGCCAGAGTCCCAAGTTAGCCAGTGATGTCAGAGGCCATACTGCTAATATTAAATTATATTATATTGTCTTCTTAATAAATATTAAGAATTAATATGGAGCTAAAACCACAGATCTAAGAATTACAAGTGAATATAATATACATCTTTATACCAATAAAATTTAAAATTGCAATGTAATGAACAATTTTCTGAAAAATATAAATTATCAGAATGATTCAAGATGTGAAAAACTTAAATAACCTAATATAAATTGAAAATAATAGGGACTTCCCTGGTGGTTTAGTGGTTAGGAAGTCACCTGCCAATGCAGTGGATGCAAGTTTGATTCTTGGTCTGGGAAGATCCCACAGGCCGTGGAGCAACTAGGCTCACAAGCTGAGTGCCTGGAGCCCATGCTCTGCAACAAGAGAAGCCCATACACTGCAACAAAGAGTAACCCCTGCTTGCCGGGACTAGAGAAAGTTTGTGTGCAGCAACAAAGAACCAGAACAGCCAAAATAAGTAAATAAACAAAAACTTTAAAAAAGAAAATAATAGAAATTTTACCTCCACCAGGTACCAGGACCAAAAAATTTTAAGGGGAAATCTCATCAAATAATGAATAGGTAATTTCTATTACTTAAACGGTTCATGAACATGCAAAAAATGAAAATATTTTATTTTTAAAATGAGGATAGTATAATCCTAACATCAAAAACCATAAGGGCAGCAGGAAAGAAAGCTACACTCAAAGTTCTGAACGAAAGTGGTAACAAACTGAATTATTTATTGTTGTTCAGTTGCTTAGTCGTGTCCAACTCTTTGCAACCCCAAGGACTGCAGCACACCAGGCTTCCCTGTCCTTCACTATCTCCCTGAATTTGTTCAAACTCATGTCCACTGAGTTGATGACACCATCCAACCATCTCATCCTCTGTCACTTCCTTCCTCTTCTGCCCTCAATCTTTCCCAGCATCAGGATCTTTGCCAATGAGTTGCCTGTTCTTATCAGGTGGCCAAAGTATGGAGCTTCAGCTTAAGCATCAGTCCCTCCAATGAATATTCAGGACTGATTTCCTTTAGGATGGACTGGTTGGATCTCCTTGAAATCCAAGGGACTCTCAAGAGTCTTCTCCAACACCACTGTTCTAAAGCATCAATTCTTTGACACTCAGCTTTCTTTATGGTCCAGCTCTCACATCCATACATGACTACTGGAAAAACCATAGCTTTGACTACACGGACCTTTGTCGGTAAAGTAATACCTGTTTTTTAATATGCTGACTAGATTTGTCATAGCTTTTCTCCCAAGGAGCAAGCGTCTTTTAATTTCATGGCTGCAGTCACATCTGCAGTGATTTTGGAGCTCAAGAAAAAAAAGTCAGTTACCATTTCTATTGCTTCCCCATCTATTTGCCATGAAGTGATGGGACCAGACGCCACAATCTTCGTTTTTTGAATGTTGAGTTTTAAACCAGGTTTTTCACTCTCCTCTTTCACTTTCATCAAGAGACTCTTCAGTTCCTCTTCACCTTCTGCCATAAGGGTGGTGCATCTGAATATCTGAGGTTATTGATATTTCTCCCAGCAATCTTAACTCCAGCTTGAGCTCCATCCAGCCTGGCATTTCGCATGATGTACTCCGCATTTACGTTAAATAAGCAAGATGACAATATACAGTGCTGATGTACTCCTTTCCTGATTTTGAACCGTCTGTTCAAAACAACCGTCTGTTGTTTCATGTCCAGTTCTAACTATTGCTTCTTGACCTGCATACAGATTTATCAGGAGGCAAGTAAGGCTGTCTGGTATTCCCATCTTTTTAAGAATTTTCCACAGTTTGTTGTGATCCACACTGTTATGATCAAACTGAATATAGCAGTATATCAAACCAAGTGAGGTTTAATCCAAAAGTACAAGGATGGTTCAACATTTTAGAAAACCTATTAATGCAATTATTTCTTTAATAAATTTTAAAAGTATATGATCATCTCAATTGGTACAGACTTGAATAGACATTTCATCTATGTCTGTTCTAAGATATAAGAATGACTAATAAGTATATGAAAAGATGTTCAACATCATTGGTCATTAAAGTAATGAAAATTAAAAATCACAATGAGATACTACTCCCTACCCATTAGAATGGCTATACTTACAAAGATAAGTAATATAAAGAGTTAGAAAGGATGTGAAGAAACTGGAACTCTCACACATTGCTAGTGGGAAGGTAAAATCTTATAGCTACTTTGGAAAATTGTTTGGTAGTTTCTTAAAAAGTATAAATATAAATAATATGTGATTCAGCAATTTCACTTCTCTGTAGCTACCCAGGGAAAATGAAACCATATGCCCACATAAAAACTTGAACATGAATGTCCATAAGCAGGATTATTCATAATAGCTCCAAACTGGAAATAATCTACATGTGCATCAACTAATAAATAGATAAACAAAGTGTTGCATATATATACAATGAACAACTGTTTACTAATAAAATGGAACAGACTACACATATGTGCTGCAACAGGGATGTACCTCAAAAACATCATGCTAAGGGAAAAAAACCAGGTGTATAAGCCTAGATATTGTATGATTCCATTTATATGAAATATCCAGAAACAGAAAATCTAGAGAGACAAAGATCAGTCGTTACCTGGGGTTGGGATGGGAATGAGATTGAGAGTAAATGGGCATGAGGCAACTGCTGGGGGTAGAATTGCTTAAATTGGATTGTGGTGGTGCTGTAAAACTCTGTGAATGTATGAAAAATCACTGAATGGTACATTTTTTTTTGGTATCTAAATTATATTTTAAGAATGCTGTTAAAAATCACATTTACAAAAATGAGAAAACTGCTGGTTTATGAAATATGTTTAATCAGGACTCTATGAAAATCTACTGGATGGCAATGAAATTGGATAAAAAATGGAAAGAAGCAAAACACATGCATTATTTTAGCATGAATTAACAAAATGATAATTAGGTTTGGTGTATGATTACCTAAGAGACATAAGCAGTTATAAGAAGAGCCCAGAGGAATGATGAACACTATAATCTCCAAAGATAAGAACTATGAAAAATTTGTGACAACAACTAAAATACTTTCACTTTCAAGAAAAGAAAAGGTAGCTTGATCAGGGCCATAAGTCATGATGCAAAATCAAACTGCTCAAATTTTAATCCACACAAGTTGTTCTACTTTTTTCTATAGGAAAAAAAAATCACTTAAAGCCTATTAACTTACCCATATAGATGGGCGTCCCACATGTGGTTTGCAGCATGGCCTCACTCCTTCCGTGCTTCTTCACTGCTAGGCCAAAATCAGTCACCTGCAAGAAGAAATTCACATAGTCACCAGTTTTCCAGACCCAAAGTTCACACATTCTGCCAACAGAATTTTCACTACACTGTATTGCATTTAATTCAGGAATTTGTGAGGATAGAGGGGCTTTCCCTGTATTACTAATAAGGACCTTGCTTCCCCTCCCCACCTGCCCCTCCTTGTGAAAAAGAAACCTGGTCAAGAGAAACTTAGTTTTTCAAATTTTGAGAAAACACCCATAATGTTGATTATTCACTCCTTCTAATTTAAGCTCACCAGTTCAACATAGGGAGCTGCTCTTCCAAGAAGGCATTTAACATTTTTTAAAATAAAAAGTTATCTTTATCAAGTTATTTCATTGTAAAATACATTCTGGCCTTAGTAAGTTTATTATCTATTTTTCTGATGCTCAAGCTATGTTTCAGTTTAAAGCACTGTTATAAATGCAAATCATTATTCTTGCCAGCACTCACAGAAACTCCTCCTTTTTATAATTATTTATAAAACATTTTCTCTAGTCAATGTTATCTTTTCTTTACTATTATTTCCTCTGTGTTTCTAGAGTATACTAATTTAAAAACTTATTACACTATTAAAAACTACGAGAAGCAAATTAACAGGAAAAAAAATACACAATATAACTACAAATACACTGGAGGCCTACTGCTGCAACTGCAGGCTTTCTGCTCAGGTCTAAATCTTGGTCATTAAACATTTGGTTATTAAATATTCAGTGTGTGCCCTTGGTATTGTCTCCCAAGTTGGAACAGCCTTGGGCTGAAAGCAGAAAAAACAGGCACATTTACTGATCACACAACCAAAGATAAGATTGTGGTCCACAGACACTGAATGTAAAGTTTTCAGTACCTTATGGAGTAAGAAAATGTTCCTATCAACAATGTGATATCACTATTTCTCTAAAGAGATTAATAAATTTCTCCAGGAGTGTTCACGATGACACTACTTGGAGCATCATGATACATTATCTTTCTCTGTAGAAAATGTATACAGGTATCAAATATATAAAAGTTCTCATGGCCCAATTCAGTTCTTTGGAGGGCATTTATTCCTTCATGCACCAAATATTAATTGAGCGCATACTATATTTCAGGTATTATTCCAGGTACCAACAGCGAATAAGACACACAAAATTCCTGCCTTCATAGAGCTTATAATGGAAATATCTAAGAATATTTGAGTATAACAACAATACTGTTAATCCTATTTATGTTATAAATGCAACAGAGCAAGTTATTCAAAGACAACATTTTATTCCCAAATTAACACATTCATATATTTTGAAAGCAACCACTTTTAAAATACTAAGTAATAAATAATGTATCCGATCATTTATTTGACATTAAAGAACATTTAATTTGAATAAAGTCTTCAAGAATAAATACTTGGCATACTAACTGTGCTTAGGACATAAATATTAATACCCAAGAAATTTTTAAATGAGAAATACAGACTTTAGCATTAATTTAGTATCAAAGGCACAGCCAAGGTGTACTTTTTCTCTAAATCTGTAACACATTTACATCAAATTACCAGGCATAATTTTGAAATTAATTAGAACTCAGAGCATCTGTTTGTTTGCTATTAATTAATGATTCAGAACTATCCAAATGAATATCTACTTTAAAAAAATTCAGTAGCACTACTTAACTTGTAAAATTATTCTTGTCAGTCACAACCTCTTTTGTGAAATTTTAATTTTTTTAGCACAGGCCGCTTATTTTTGGCTGTTAAAAAGCTTCTGAAATGTATCTTAAAAAGAAGATGTACGTTGTCACTTTGATATCAAACTATTTATAGGCAAACATTTACCACCATTTCTAATATCTTACCTTTATGTTTAAGTTCATTTCATTGTTAGCATCAATAAAGCTGCTTTTAACCATTATGTTCTCCAGTTTCAGATCTCTATGTACTATATCTACCAAGAAAATAAACAACAAATCAAATGAAATGGATAATGAAAAAATAATTAGAGCGGACACAAATAGAACTTGACCAGTTAACATCCACTGTTGAAAAAGGAGATCAGTCCTGGGTGTTCATTGGAAGGACTGATGTTGAAACTGAAACTCCAATACTTTGGCCACCTGATGCGGAGAGCTGACTCATTTGAAAAGACCCTGATGCTGGGAAAGATTGAGGGCAGGAGGAGAAGGGGACAGAGGGTGAGATGGTTGGATGGCATCACTTACTCAATGGACATGGGTTTGGGTGGACTCCGGGAGTTGGTGATGGACAGGGAGGCCTGGCGTACTGCAGTTCATGGGGTCGCAAAGAGTCGGACACTACTGAGCGACTGAACTGAACTGAATTGAACTGTTGAAAAAAATCTGAGGAGGGCCAGGCATAATTCTGCCCTGTTTCATTCCCTTATATTCATATTCCTTTTCGCCACATTTCTAACCTTAAGGAGCCACTTTCTTTGACTCCCTGACCTCTCCCCAATCCCCTGCTGCTCCAACTGGCCACACCTCATCATGAATGGCCTGGTGAGTGTGAAAGAGGATCATGTCCAAGGTTAGGTATTTCCTGTAGGAGGAAGCTTTCCCATGTCCTTCACTCTTTAAAGAGAGGATTACCTGTTTACTTCTATTCATATGTTAGTGCCAGCATAAACATTAAACATACTGCAACTTGGCTACATGTATACAAACTATACTTATTTCAATATATTTTCTGCACCATCAGTCTCACTTTTCTACTCTTTATACATTAAAGTTAAAAACAAAAACCCGTGAGACACAAAATCTCCAGTTGAACATGTCACAGCTCAGGCAGGACCTTTATGTACATGCAAATACTCTCATGTACCAAATATTTCCTTTGCAAATAACTGATCCAGTCCATATCCATTGTAATCATTTCCCTAAACTTAAAAAGCTATAGGTATAATTTCCGGGGAAATGAGGCTGGATGAGCCCTGGACTGTTTACTACTCCTAGTTGCTTACAGTTCTCTTCCACACCCAACCTGTGTTTGGAATTTCTATTGTTCTCCTTCTCTCTTCTTACATAAACACCACAAAACTTTAACTAATATATCTTCATAAGGTGGTCTGACACTTGGCAGGGCAAGTCTCTCTGTTGCTCCACTGTTCTTTTTCATTGTTTTCTTTACTATTCTCACCCCTCTCAAAATAATTTTATCAAGTTCCATGATAAATCCTGTTAAGATTTAGTTTGAAATATACTGACTTTATAGCTTAATGTGGGAGAACCAAAATTAGCAAAATATCAAGTCTTTGGTTTTCTGCTCTTGCAAAATTCCTCGCTCTCTACCTGGAAAGCCCTCCCTTTTTCACCTGAGTTTGTATTCCTCAGCTCAAGTTTTGCTTCCTCTGTGAATTCTTGCTTGACTTTCCAAATCAAATGAGGCACTTAATACACCTATGCTCCATGCTCTCTATATTGCTCTCAGAAATCATCATATTGTTTTCTGTACTCCATCTGTACTCCATTTGAAAACAAATCATCAATTTGTTTTCTGTACTCCATCTCTCACCAATTTCCCTGAGAGGCAGGTGCCTTGTGTTTGAACCTCTGTAAACTCTAGGACCAACCTCAATGCTGTAGATGCTTAGGGAACATCTGTTGAATGAGCCCCTAGCTTCCAGCACCAGCTCTGCACACCTAACCATGTCCCCTGACCTCTCTGGAACAAAGTTTTTTCTCATCTCTTTTGAACTGTGGTGTTGGAGAAGACTCTTGCGATTCCCCTGGACTGCAAAGAGATCCAACCAGTCAATCCTAAAGGAAATCAGTCTTGGATGTTCATTGGAAGGACTGATGCTGAAGCTGAAACTCCAATACTTTGGCCACTTGATGCGATGAACCGAACTCATTGGAAAAGACCCTGAAGCTGGGAAAGATTGAAGGCTGGAGGAGAAGGGGACAGAGGATGAGATGGTTGGATGGCATCACCAATGCAATGGACATGAGTTTGAGTAAACTCCAGGAGTTGGTGATGGACAGGGAAGCCTGGTGTGCTGCAGTCCATGGGGTCGCAAAGAGTCGGACACGACTGAGCAATTGAACTGAACCAAACTGATATAATGAGAAGCTTCTAAAGTCACATGTAAGCCAAATTAACACTGAAGAAAAAAAAAAAAGCAGGAGCATGAGGAAAAAGAGTAGCAATAATACCAGAGAATAGTAAAGCAATTAGAAGAATTAGAATAATATTTAAATGTGGATATTAAAGTAGTGAAATGACTCCCATATGGTACTGTACTGGTAGATCATACATTTGTCAAAACCCATAGAATGTACAATACCAAGAGTGAACATTAATGTAAACTATGGACTTTGGGTGATAATGATGTGTCAGTGCAAGTTCATCAACTGTAGCAAGTGTAACCACTCTGATAGGGGATGCTAATAATGGGGAAGGATGTGCATGCATGGACAGAGGTATTTGGGAATCTCTGTAACTTCTCAATTTTGCTGTGAACCTAAAACTGCTCTAATACTTAAGTCTAAAAAAATTTTTTAATGCCTAGTATATGCAGATTTTTAACATTATTATTAATATATGAGTTTTTAGAAATTTCACTTCTATTGATTTTCTATTTTGGATTTAATAATATTAGCTTCTTTTCAAGCTGTTGAATAGAAATGTTCATAATTTCATTCTCATCCATGGAGAATGTAACTGCATACCTGTCTTGTTTCTAATTAAAATATATCAATAAAACTACAAAGGAAAAAATTTAATTTTTAAAATCAAATTTTCTGGATTAGTAGGCATTACTTCTGTGACTATGAATCCTGAATACAATCACCCTTAAACAAAAGTGTCTATCTGTCTGCATGGAGTCAATGAGCTGGGTGATCCTCTTCTTACCCTTATTGTGAAGATAGGCTATAGCTGAGGCGAGACTTTGAATGATCCACCTTGTCTCATTCTCTGAGAAATGACCTTTCCTATCCAGAATTTCTTTGAGTTCTCCATCCTCACAAAGCTCCATCACAAGATACATTTTCTGACATAAATATAAAGAGAGAGAGCACAAATTATTCAGTTGGGTATGTTTAAATGTTATATATTGTATACAGAGAGTAGAAATATCATTATAATCTTAATTAGTCTATTCATTTAAACATAGTTGCTATCTGTCATGTATAAGATACTCTGTAGGATACTAGAGGGGGAAAAAGTGGAATTATTAGTCATTCAGTCATGTCCAACTCTTTCCAACCCCATGGACTATAACCCGTGAGGCTACTCTGTCCATGAAATTCTCCAGGCAAGAATACTGAAGTGGGTAGCCATTCCCTTCTCCAGGGGATCTTCTTGACCCAGGGATCGAAGCCGGGTTTCCTACATTGCAGAAGCCACCAGGAAGCTCTACTAGAGGAAAAAGCAAACATAAAACATACTCTCTGCCTCCAAGGAGCTCAGAGTATGGTTATGATCACAATGTCATGTGATAAGTGCTAACAGAAGAGGACTGCCCAAAATGCGATTAGGTTACAGAGCAGGGGGTGAGCCTAAAGAATACTCACTGTGAAGAGGCGCCATTTCAGGCAGGTCTGGATGACTGAACAGGGATTTATGGATAGAAAATATGGGCAAGAACAGGCATAGCACACAGCATTTGCAGACTCCATAAGCTGGAAATAACACTGGCAGTTAAAGAATAACACATATCTCAGTGTTAATAGCATTGGGAATTTGCTAAGTCAGAGAAGACTGGAGCGGTGAGGGGTGAGGCCAGAAAGAACGGGTTGGTGCCAGGCTATAAAGAGTCCTGGATGTCACACAAAGGAGCTTGGATTTTTTTCCCCCATATGCAATAAGTAGCCACCGAAGATTTTTTATTTTTATTTTTGCCCACTCTGTGATCTCCAACCAGGGATTGAACCTGTACCCCCACAATGGGAGCTCAGTGTCTTAACCACTGGACCGCCAGGGAAGTCCCACCATGGAAGATTTTTCAGCTTGTGTCTGGAGTGGAGGAAGTGTATGTGCTATCATCAGTTCTGCATTTCTAAATGAACACTCCACTCCAACAGCAATGCAGAGCAGAACTCAACAAACTTCTGTTCTGTGAAAGCCAGATACAGACAGTAAGTATTTTTGGCTTCACAGACCATACAATCTCTTCTGTAACCACTCAGCTCTGCTGTCACAGCATAAAAGCACCCATAAACAATACAACAAAACTTTATTTATGGACTTTGAAACTTAGTTTCATATAATTTTCACATGTCATGAAATATTACTATTTTAACCTTTTTTTCCAACCATTTAAAAATATAAAAAACCTAACTTACAGGCCATAAAAAAACAGGCTGCACTCCAGACAGGCTCACATGCTGTGTACACTGACCTCTTTTCATAAAAGGGTAGATGTAAGGAGCAGAATGAAGAAAAGAAGAAAATGATGTGAATGTACACAGAGGGAGAACTAGTGGAACTTAGTGACTAATGGGGTATAAATGGTAAAAGCCACAAATGAAATGCCTCTTCCATATTTGCTGTATCTGTGGATGTTTCCCATAATCACTTTAAGTATTCCAATAGTCAGGTCATCTATTGAGTCAGAAAGATTCCCAGTCAACTAAAATGCACGCCTTTTTCATACTATTGCTATTCAGACCCAGACCAGCCTCCATGTCTCCATTTGGTCCTCTGCCACTACATTTTCATCGTTGCTTGTAAGATTCTGGTACCTGATCCTGTTCTATTACCACTCCTGATGCAACTTCGTGTTCAGTCAGCAAGCAGGAAAGCAAGAGAAGAAGGCTAACAACCTTTCTTCCTACAGTCAAAATTCTGACTCACTAAACCTTAGAATGCCTTAGAATTTCAAAAGTAACTACAGAATTCTGTAAAGTCTAATGCAAAAATAAGCTTTTGAACTAGACCATCGTTTTTCCACTGACAGCATGGCAGAGATCATGAAATGAAAACGGTAAGTGAATTATTTGGAAGGCAAAGTTACATTAGCAGTGCTTACAATACAAATTGATCCATTTAAAACATGTAAGCTGATAAAAGTTACCAATAAAGGTTTTTCAGAAGTCTTTCTGTAATTATTAAAAAATAATTGTGTAGGCCTGGAGAATATGTGGACTCACAAGAAACCCTACATAGTCAACGGATGATCAGTACTACTACCTTAGCCTAACCAGTCAGTTAACAATTTCCTTTAATCTTTAAGATGGCTTCAACTGGAAGTCTAGGCATTTGTGTGAGTTGGGAAGATGGGGAGACAGATCTGACCTTTGTGAATCAAAGGCAAACAACAGGTAAAAAATATAATCATAGATGATGGTTTCCTTTGCCTTCAAATTATTCTAGATTTGGACTCCCACTTATGTTCCAAAATGAAGGAACAGACCAGACTTGTCCTCCCTCCTGAAACAACCTAAAAAATGGATAAAATACATGAAATAACAATTTTCAGACATTAGTCATCAGGCAGCACAAGGCAATGATCCCTGACGGAGGGGAAACCTATGAGACAAACCCCACAATTATCCTAGCTTACCATCTAGAGAGAGTTTCCAAGCTACAGAGAAGGGAAAGAAAACCCAAGCAGAACTCAACAGTCTACATGAACTGAGGAGATGGTGCTGAGAGTCCAGGAAGGCCAAGACAACTAAACTCCACAGGCGAGACTGCCAAAGAGGGGAAGGCTGTACACAGAAAAAGCGCTATAGATTTGCAGGTGGCTGCCAATCCCGCCCTCAACTCTTCAGCAAAGTGCTAACTAGCACATATGTATCAAGAATCTAACCAGAGGAAAACAAGATGGTGGAGGAGTAGGTGGACGTGGAGTACCTCTCTCTCCACAGATACATCAGGAATACACCTTCAGACACAGAAGTGCATGCAGAACACCAGCTGAGATTGGACAGGAGTACCTGACCAGCGGAAAAGAATATATAGACCCACATAAAACTTGGTAGAACGAAGGAGCCAAGGGGAAAAACAGGAGTGTTAGTAGGACTGGACCTGCCCTCAGTGGGTGGGGGAGCTGAAGCAGGGGTCCGATCCCCACATTGGGGCAATTGTCTGAGTCAGAGGAGAAACATTTAAGGCTGAGAGTGAAACACCTGCTCTGTGGCAGCCTAAATGGAATGAGAATCAGACAGTTCTTGCTGCAACCATACATGCCCTGGACAGGGATGCAGACCCCCCCCCCCCACCGGAAAGCACACCGGCTGGGAGATGGGAGTTTAGGAATTGTGGAGCAATCCCTGGGCGAGGGCTGCTATTGACTGCGGAGAGACGGATCAGGGGATGTGAGGGAGGAGATTGTGCTGGGAAATGCCTGCAGAGGAAAGCTGGGCAGCCATGGAAGCAAGGCAGTACTGCTGAGTCATGCCTAGGGGGTGGAGCCGTCACCATAGCCTCTCTCCCCCTACACGCCTGCAGTGGCAGCTGAACAACAGAGGGGCTGGCCCAGCAAACGCCTGAGACACTTAACTACAGAGTAGGACCCCACCCAGGATGCCCCTTTAAGTGCCTGACGTGCTGATCTACAGAGTAGGACCCCAGCCACGAGGGCCCTTCTATGTGCCTGATGCATGAACAACCGAGAAGGACCCCAGGCAAGGAAGCCTTCTAAGTGTCTGAACCGGTTGAGCTATGGAGAAAGACTGGCCAAAGAGGCCTTCTGATCGCCAGACACAAGAGGCACAAAAAAAGATTCTGATAAGGCTGTAGCTCCTGCAGCGGAGGCAGTCCTGTCCCTGCACACTTGGCGCCTCCAGGGTCCCCCCAAGCCAAGCAGTTGTGTCACCTTCACGCTCAGCTCTCACTGGGGCAGAGCTGCCACAGGCAGAAAAAGTCTCGTACCTATGCGTGCAGGGTCGCTTCGGTAGTGTCCGACATTTTGTGACCCTGTAGACTGTGGCCTGCCAGGCTTCTCTGTCAGGAAGGGGTGTTCTCCAGGCAAGAATACTGGAGCTATTGGCCAATACTGGTTGCTATAACCTTCTACAGCATTATATTTCCTGCTGCCCTAGCTGCCAACTCCCCTGAGTACCTGGTGCTGCCAGAATCCCTGCAATTCTGCAGGGAGCTGCACCATCTCCACACCTGGCCCTCACAGGGGCAAACCCAAGTCCTCCAGGGCAGCCTCAGGAGCAAACCCCAGTGGATGGCCCATATGCAGAGGTGGAAATAAAACCACAATTGAAACCCAGGGGCAGTGAGACTAAGAAAGAAGACCCAAAACCCTCCCACCAGCTGTACAAGCTACAGATTAAATCCGTCTCTGTGGAATATATAAAAGGTCATTGAGAGGTCCCACCAAAAAAAAAAAGAAAAGAAAAAACACACTAGTTCTGATAGCTGTGGACATTGCAGGCAAGAACACAGAGGAGCAGAACCCGATTAGAATCTGAGCTGCCCCATAGCAGGTCCAGAGATCAGCGCAGTGTTAGAGGGCATCCTAGGGAGGTGAGGTGGACTGCGATTCCCAGCGAGGGAAAGGACTCTGACAGCAGTGACTCAAGAAAAACATTTATTATTCTTGTGTTTTGACTTGTTCTGTAGATTCTTTTGGATTTTTCCCCCCTCCTCTGTTGCAGTTGTTGATTTTATTGGCACTATGAAATCTAATTAAGCTTTTGAGCTTTTTCTTTTTATTCTTTTTTTCTCAGTCACATTTTTTCTTGTTGTTATAAACCTCTGCCTCTAGGTTGGGCTTTTGCAGTTCTGAGGGGTTTTTTTCCTTTTCTTTTCTCTTTGTTTAATTTTAATTTTTTAAACCTATTATTATATTTTCTACGTTTATTCCTTTGTTTGCTTTTCCTACTGTTCTTTTCCCCCTGCAGTTAATCTTTAATATATATAAATCTTCTATATCTACCTCTATTTAACTCTGCATATCTATTATTTCTTTCTTTCTTTCCTTTCTTTCCTTTCCTCTCAACATATTTGTTAGTTTTATTTTCATTACTTTATTCCCCAGTTGGCACCTTGCTTTAGCTTTGTTTTCCATTTTGTGTTTTAGTTAGTTTTGTTCTGGTAGACATAATATTTGGCTCCCTTTGTTCGCCAGGTCAATCTATTGTACTTTATTTTTGTTGGACTGTTTTGATTTTGCTTACGGGTGTATATGTATTTGTGTATATTCAGTCACATTTTTTATTGTTGTTCTAAACCTCTGCATCTGTGTTGGGCTTTTGCAGTTCTATAGGGCTTTCCTTTTCTCTTCTTCTGTTTTTTTTTTCTTTTTGCTTTTTTATAATTTTAACTTTTAATTTTTTTAAACCTATTATATTTTTTCTATATTTATTCCCTTGCTTGCCTTTCCTATTGTTCTTTTCCCCTGGCAGTTAATCTTTAATGTATATAAATCTTCTTCATCTACCTCTATTTAACTTAGCATATCTATTCTTTCTTTCCTTTCCTCTCAATATATTTGTTAGTTTTGTTTTCATTGCTTTATTCCCCACTTGGCACCTTGCTTTAGTTTTGTTTTCCAGTTTGTGCTTTAGTTAGTTTTGTTCTTAACTGGTAAATATAGTTTTTGGTTTCCTTTGTTCACTGGGTCAATCTATTGTACTTTATTTTTGTTGGACTGTTTTGACTTTGTTCATGGGTATATATGTATATGTGTATATTTCATTATTTTAATTATTATTTGCCTGATTTTGTAACTGCCATTTGTCTGAGGTTCATCTTTGGTTTCTCAGTTTTGGATATTTGTTTTAATCTCACTTAATGCCATAACAAAGCACTTGTGAAACCTTCACTCCTGACCACAGGTCAAGACCTGAGCCTTTGGAGTGGGAGCACTGACTCCAAGACCCTACACTACCAGAGAACTAACCCTACTAGGGGGTATCAAATAGTGAGAACTCACACAAAGGAAACCACTGGAATACAAGACCTGGCATCACCCAACCACCAGTAGCACCCTGTGCAGGACACCTCATCTAAACAACAAACAAAGCAAAAATACAAACCCAAACGTCAGCAGACAGGATTACCACCTCACTCAGCCTTGCCCATTAGAGGAAAAACAAACAAAGGAAAATTCAGCACAAATCTCATCCTATAGGAAGCTTACACAAACCAGTGGACCAACTTCAGGAGGGCAGAAACCAAAAGGAATAAAGAATTAAACCTTGAAGCCTGGGAAAAGGCTCAAACACAATAAGTTAAAAAAATAATAATAATGAAAAGGCAGAGAAATACTAAGGACTTCCCTGTAGCTCAAACGGTAAAGAATCTGCCTGCAATGCAGGAGAACAGGGTTCAGTTCCTGGGTTGGGAAGATCCTCTGGAGAAGGGAATGGCAATCCACTCCAGTATTCTTGCCTGGAGAATTCCATGGACAGAGAAGCCTCACGGGCTATAGTTCATGGGGTTGCAAAGAGTCAGACATCATGGAGCGACTAACACACACACACAGAGAAATACTACCCAAGTGAAGGAACAAACTAGAAACACAGAAGTCCAAATAAATGAAGAGGAAAGAGGCAAACTACCTGAAAAAGAATTCAGAATAATGACAGTAAATATGGTCAAAAATGTTGAAAATAAAATGAAGAAAATGCAAGCATCAATTAACAAAGACCTAGAAGAATTAAAGAATAAACATGCAAAGACAAACAACCAATTACTGAAATTAACAATACTCTAGAAGAAATCAATAGCAGAGTATCTGAAGCAGAAGAACGAATCAGTGAGCTGGAAGATAAAATGGTGGAAATAACTTCTGAGGAGCAGAATAAAGTAAAAGAATGAAAAGAACTGAGGATAGTCTCAGAGACCTCTGGGACAATATCAAATACAGCAATATTCAAATTATAGAAGGGTCCCAGAAGAAGAAGAGAAAAATAAAGGGTATGAGAAAATTTTTGAAGAGATTATAGTTGAAAATTTCCCCAACATAGAAAAGGAAATAGTCAATCAAGTCCAAGAGGAACAAAGAGTCCCATACAGGATAAGCCCAAGGAGAAACATGCCAAGACACATACTAATCAAACTAACAAAGACTAAACACAAAGAAAGAATATTAAAAGCAGCAAGGGAAAAGCAACAAGTAACATACAAGGGAAACCCCATATGCTTAATAGCTGATCTTTTCAGCAGAAACTCTGCAGGCTAGAAGGGAATGGCAGGATATATTTAAAGTACTGAAAGGGAAAAATCTACATCCAAGGTTACTGTACCTGGCAGGGATCTCATTCAAAATTGATGGAGAAATAAAAAGCTTTTCAGACAAGCAAAAGTTAAGAGAATTCAGTACCATCAAACCAGCTTTAAAACAAACATTAAATGGACTTAAATAGTCAAGAAATACAAAAGAAGAAAAAAGATCTACAAAATCAACCCCAAACAATTAAGAAAATGGCAATAGGAATATATATATCACTAATTACTTTAAATGTAAATGGATTAAATGATCCAACTAAAAGACACAGACTGGCTGAATCGATACAAAAACAAGAACCATATATATGCTGTCTACAAGAAACCCACTTTAGACCTCAAGACACATAAGGACTGAAAATGTGAAGATGGAAAAATATATTTCATGCAAATGGGAAGCAAAAGAAAGCTGGAGCAGCAATCCTCATATCAGACAAAATAGACCTTAAAATAAAGAAGATTACAAGAGATAAGGAAGGACACTACATCATGATCAAGGGATCAGTCCAAGAGGAAGACATAACAATTGTAAATATCTATAGACCCAACATAGGAGCACCTCAATACATAAGACTAACATTAACAGACATAAAAGGAGAAATTGACAGTAATACAATAACAGTAGGAGACTTTAACACCCCACTCACACCAAAGGACAAATCATCAAAACAGAAAATTAATAAGGAAATACAAGTTTTTTTTTTATTTATTTTAATTGGAGGCTAATTACATTACAGTATTGTAGTGGTTTTTGCCATACATTGACATGAATCAGCCATGGGTTTACATGTGTTCCCCATCCTGAACCCCCCTCCAACCTCCCTCCCCATCCCATCCCTCTGGGTCATCCCAGTGCACCAGCTCTGAGCACCCTGTCTAATGCATCGAACCTGGACTGGCAATCTGTTTCACATATGATAATATACATGTTTCAGTGCTATTCTCTCAGATCATCCCACCCACCTTCTCCCACAGAGTCCAAAAAACTGTTCTATACATCTGTGTCTCTTTTGCTGTCTTACATATAGGGTTATCATTACCATCTTTCTAAATTCCATATATACGTGTTAGTATACTGTATTGCTGTTTTTCTTTCTGACTTACTTCACTCTTACTTCCAGTTTCATCCACCTCATTAGAACTGATTCAAATGCGTTATTTTTAATGGCTGAGTAATATTCCATTGTGTATATGTACCACACCTTTCTTATCCATTTGTCTGCCGATGGACATCTAGGTTGCTTCCATGTCTTGGCTATTATAAACAGTGCTGCGATGAACATGGGGGTACATGTGTCTCTTTCAATTCTGGTTTCCTCAGTGTGTATGTCTAGCAGTGGGATTGCTGGGTCATATGGCAGTTCTATTTCCAGTTTTTTAAGGAATCTCCACACTGTTCTCCATAGTGGCTGTACTAGTTTGCATTCCCACCAACAGTGTAAGAGGGTTCCCTTTTCTCCACACCCTCTCCAGCATGTATTGTTTGTAGATTTTTGGATAGCAGCCATTCTGACCAGCATGAGATGGTACCTCATTGTGGTGTTGATTTGCATTTCTCTGATAATGAGTGATGTTGAACATCTTTTCATGTGTTTGTTAGCCATGTGTATGTCTTCTTTGGAGAAATGTCTGCTTAGTTCTTTGGCCCACTTTTTGACTGGGTCTTTTATTTTTCTGGAATTGAGCTGCAGGAGTTGCTTGTATATTTTTGAGATTAATCCTTTGTCAGTTGCTTCATTTGCTATTATTTTCTCCCATTCTGAAGGCTGTCTTTTCACTTTGCTTATAGTTTCCATCGTTGTGCAAAAGCTTTTAATTTTAATTAGGTCCCATTTGTTTATTTTTGCCTTTATTTCCATTACTCTGGGAGGTGGGTCATAGAGGATCCTGCTGTGATTTATGTCGGACAGTGTTTTGCCTATGTTTTCCTCTAGGAGTTTAGATCTTTAATCCATTTTGAGTTTATTTTTGTGTATGGTGTTAGAAAGTGTTCTAGTTTCATTCTTTTACAAGTGGTTGACCAGTTTTCCCAGGAAACACAGGTCTTAAATGAAACATTAGATGAGATGGATCTCACTGATATCTTCAGGACATTCCATCCAAATGCAGAAGAATACACCTTCTTCTCAAGTGCACATGGAACATTCTTCAGGATAGACTGCATCATGGGTCACAAATCAAGCCTCAGTAAATTTAAGAAAATTGAAATCATATCAAGCATCTTCTCCAACCACAACACTATGAGACTAGATATCAATTACAAGAAAAAAACTGTAAGAAACACAAACACATGGAGATTAAACAACACATTTCTAAATAACCAACAGATTACTGAAGAAATCAAAAGGGATATAAAAAAATTTCTAGAAACAAATGACAATGAAAACACAACTCAAAATCTATGGGATGCAACAAAAGCAGTCCTAAGAGAGAAGTTTACAGCAATACAATCCTACCTCAAGAAACAAGACAAACATCAAATAGACAACCTAACTTTACACCTAAAACAAGTGGAAAAAAACAAACAAACAAAAAAAACCCCTCCAAAATTAGTAGAAAGAAAGAAATCATAAAGATCTGAGCAGAAATAAATGAAAAAGAAATGAAAGAAACAATAGTAAAGATTAATGAAACTAAAAGCTGGTTCTTCGTGAAGATAAACAAAATTGACAAACCTTTAGCCAGACTCATCAAGAAAAAAAGAAGAATCAAATCAACAAAATTAGAAATGAAAAAGAAGAGGTTACAACAGACAATGCAGAAATACAAAGGATTATAAAAGACTACTATGAACAACTATATGGCAATAAAATGGATAACCTCGAAGAAATGGACAGATTCTTAGAAAAGTTCAATCCTCTAAGACTGAACCAGGAAGAAATAGAAATTATGAACAACCCAATTACAAGCACTGAAATTGAAGCTGTGATCAAAATCTCCCCAAAAAACAAAAGTCCAGGACCCGATGGCTTCACATGAAAATTCTATCAAACATTTAGAGAAGAGCTAATGCCTATCCTTCTAAAACTCTTTCAAAAAGTTGCAGAGGAAGGAACACTTCCAAACTCATTCTACGAGGCCGCCATTACCCTGATACCAAAACCAGACAAGACAACATAAAAAAAGAAAACTACCGGACAATATCACTGATGAACATAGATGCAAAAATCCTCAAGAAAATTTTAGCAAACAGAATTCAGCAACACATCAAAAAACTCATACACCATGATCAAGTTGGGTTTATTCCAGGGATGCAAAGATTCTTCAATATATGCAAATCACAAATCAATCAATGTGATACACCATATTAACAAATTGAAAGATAAAAACCATAGAATAATCTCAATAGATGAAGAAAAAGCCTTGGATAAAATTCAGCACCCATTTATGTTTAAAACTCTTCAAAAAATGGGTATAGAAGAAACCTACTTCAACATAGTAAAGGCCATATATGATAAGCCTACAGCAAACATTATTCTCAGTGGTGAAAAACTGAAAGCATTCCCCCTAAAATCAGGAACAAGACAAGGGTGTCCACTTTTCCCACTATTATTCAACATAGTTCTGGAAGTCCTAGGTATAGCAATCAGAGAAGAAAAAGAAATAAAGGAATCCAGATCGGAAAAGAAGAAGTAAAGCTCTCACTGTTTGCAGATGACATGATACTGTACATGGAAAACCCTAAAGATAGTATCAGAAAATTACTGGAGCTAATCAGTGAATTTAGCAAAGTTGCAGGATACAAAATCAATACATAGAAATCACTTGCATTTCTATAAACTAACAATGAAAAATCAGAAAGAGAAATTAAGGAATCAATCTCATGGACCACTGCAACAAAAAGAATTAAATATCTTGGAATAAACTTACCTAAGAGACAAAAGAACTGCACACAGAAGATTATAAGACACTGATGAAAGAAACCAAAGATGACATAAACAGATGGAGAGATATTCCATGTTCCTGGGTAGGAAGAATCAATATTGTGAAAATGACTATACTACCAAATGCAACATACAGATTCAGTATGATCCCTATCAAATTACCAATGGCATTTTTCACAGAACTAGGACAAAAAAATTTCACAATTCCTATGGAAACACAAAAGACCCCAAATAGTAAAAGCAGTCTTGAGAAAGAATGGAATTGGAGGAATCAACCTTCCTGACTTCAGCTATAAGCATCAAGACAGTATGGTACTAGCACAAAAACAGAAATATAGACCAATGGAACAAGATAGAGAGCCCAGAAATAAACCCATGCTCCTATGGGCACCTTATTTTTGACAAAAGAGGCAAGAATATACAATGGGGCAAAGACAGACTCTTCAATAAATGGTCCTGGGAAAACTGGACAGCTACATGTAAAAGAATGAAATTAGAACACTTCCTAATACCATACACAAAGATAAACTCAAAATGGATTAAAGACATAAACGTAAGACCAGAAACTATGAAACTCTTAGAGGAAAACATAGGCAGAACACTCAATGACATAAATCAAAGCAAGATCCTCTATGACCGACCTCCTAGAGTAACAGAAATAAAAACAAAAGTAAATAAGTGGGACCTGATTAAACTTAAAGGCTTTTGCACAGCAAAGGAAACTATAAGGAAGGTAAAAAGACAACCCTCAGAATGGGAGAAAATAATAGCAAATGAAACAACTGGCAAAGGATTAATTTCCAAAATATATAAGCAGAACATACAACTCAATGCCAGAAAAACAAACAACAAACAAAAAATGGAAAAAAGACCTAAACTGACATCTCTCCAAAGAAGACATACAGATGGCTAACGAACACATGAAAAGATGCTCAACATCACTCATTATTAGAGAAATGCAAATCAAAACTATAATGAGATATCACCTCACACTGGTCAGAATAGCCATCATCAAAAAATCTACAAGCAATAAATGCTGGAGAGGGTGTGGAGAAAAGGGAATACTCTTGTACTGTTGGTGGGAATGTAAATTGATACAGCCACTATGGAAAACGGTATGGAAATTCCATAAAAAACTAGAAATAAAACCACCATATGACCCAGCAATCCCACTCCTAGGTATATACCCTGAGGAAACCAAAATTGAAAAAGACACATGTATCCCCTTGTTCTTTGCAGCACTATTTACAATAGCTAGAACATGGAAGCAACCTAGATGTTCATCGACAGATGAAAGGATAAAGAAGTTGTGGTACATATACACATGGAATATTACTCAGCCATAAAAGGAACACATTTGAGTCAGTTTTGATGAGGTGGATGAACCTAGAACCTATTACACAGAGTGAAGTGAGTCAGAAAGAGAAAGATAAATGTCGTATTCTAATGCACATATATGGAATCTAGAAAAATGGTACTGGAGAATTTATTTACAGGGCAGCAATGGAGAAACAGCCAATAGACTTATGGACATGGGGAGGGGGGAGGAGAAGGTAGATGTATGGAGAAAGTAACATGGAAACTTATATTACCATACGTAAAATAGATAGCCAATGGGAATTTGCTGTATGGCTCAGGAAACTCAAACAGAGGCTCTGTATCAACTTAGAGGGGTGGGATGGGGAGATGGGAGGGAGGTTCAAAAGGGAGGGGTTATATGTATACCTATGGCTGATTCATGTTGAGGTCTGACAGAAAACAAAATTCTATAAAGCAATTATCCTTCAATAAAAAGTAAATTAAAAAAAAAAAAAAGAATCTACCCAAAGTTGGGGAAAGTGCCATGCAAAAAGGTCAGAGGGAACAACAACTGAAGCCTCCACAAGGCTAGGAAGAGTTCCTATTTCCACTAGCCAGAGTGCAAAATCTCATAATTCATGGGACACTGGGCAGAGTACTCAGAAGGGTCTTACCTCATTACTTAGGGAAAATTAACCCAGAGCAAAGGCTCTGTTGTGCCACCAAACAGTTTAAATTAAGCTTCAAAAGTATCAAACTATTTCTAAATAACTCAATCATGTCTTGAATAAAGCTCAAGAATAGCTGTAAGAATATAAAAGATTAGCCAGCATCCAATCAAAAATGAACAGGCATAAAAAGAAGCAGGAAAATACAACTTATAATGAAGTGGGGCAAATCAATCACTTAAAATGGACCTAAAAATGGCTCACATGATATAATTAATAGAAAAGATCAGTAAAAATTATTATAACTATATTTAAGAAGAAGAAGGAAATAGTGAGCATGTTATGTAGAAACATGGAAGATACAAAAATGACCCAAATCAAATTTCCACTAGAAAGTATAAACAGCATATATGATGTTACAGAAAAAAAGGTTATAGAATCTGAAGATATCACAATAGAAACTCTGCTAAATTCAATAAAGAGAGAACAAAGATTGAAAAAAAATGAATAGAGAATCAGTAAGTTTTGGAAAATATCAAACAATCTCATGTGTACTTGAAAGTCCTTCAAGGCAGAAAAAATAATGGCCAAAATGTTCCTAAATTTTATGAAAACCATAAACTCACAGATCCAAGAAGCTCCAAGAAGCTCCATGAACCCCAAGCCAAGAAACATGAACACAGCTACACTAAGGCACAACACAATCAAACTGGTTAAAACCAGTGATAGAGGGCAAAACTATCCTAAGAAGATCTGAGGATAAAGTAAGTCACAACTCTAAGACTAAAAAACCAGAGAAGGCTTTTGGCATCATTGCCATTTACAGCCTCCTGTAAAGGTAACTGTCGTCTCTAATAGTTATCAAGCACTCCTAATGAATCAAACACAATACAAAACCCAAATTGACTACTGCTGCCTTAGAAACTGGCAAAGGAAACAAAGAACAATAGCCAACATTCAATGAGACATATGCTTTATACCCATTTTCCCACTTAATCCCTCCACAACTAAATGTGGTTAATACTATTAACCCTGAATATTCATTGGAAGGAGTGATGCTAAAGCTAAAGCTCCATTACTTTGGCCACCTGATGTGAAGAGCCAACTCATTGAAAAAGGCCCTGATCCTGGGAAAGACTGAAGGCAGGAGGAGAAGGGGGCAACACAGGGTGAGATGGTTGGATGGCACCACCGACTCAATGGACATGAGTTTGAGCAAACTCCAGGAAATAGTGAAGGAGAGGCAAGCCTGGCATACTGCAGTCCATGGGGTTTCAAAGCATTGGACACAACTTAACAACTGAAAAATAACTATCATTAAACCTATCTTACAGATGAGGAAACTTAAGTAGAGAGGTTGAGTAATTTGTCCATGGTCTCACAATTAATAAGTGGTAGATCCAGGATTAAACTGTATAGGCAATCTGACCTAACACACCTAACCGCTATATCATATCACCTCCTAGCAGAGAAACACCCGAGCTCACGGGCAATAAACAACTTTTGCAGAATGGCAAACAACCATACCAACTCTACTAGGAAGCTAACCTTGCAGAATTATGACACTATTCCAAGGGACTCTAATGCAGAGCCAAGGACCAAAGCAAAAAGGAAAGCCACTTCCAGGGAATCTCTGATCACTCTGGGTTATATCTGAAGTTGTTTCATTTTTTTCCCAACATGCCACCAGAAATATCACTGAAGACGTCAATCTAATCATCAGACACCTAACTATACAATCAACAATAAAACATCCTCCAGAATGCTTTTCATCAATCTCCACTGACAGAGTGGTGTGACAGAGTCATGCCAAAGACATGTGCCACTGTGTCCCAAAGAGACTACTTCTCAAGGGGATGATATTAATTTTGTAAAAATAACAACTTTCAGAATGCAGCACCTGATAAAGCTTTGCCTTTAACTATAGTCTGCCAGGTTCCTCTGTTCGCGGAATTCTCCAGGTAAGAATATTGCAATGGGTTGCCATTTGCTTCTCCAGGAGATCTTCCCAACCCAGGGATTGAACCCTGGTCTCCCACATTCCAGACAGATTCTTTACCCTCTGAGCCACCAAGGAAGCCCAGCTTTACCTTAGGTGTCTCAAATACTTGTTCCAGATGTATGATGTGTTCATGTTTCACACTTTTTAGGATGTCCACTTCGCGTTCAAGTAACTTCACAGCAGAGCTTCCAGCCTTAGATGATGAGGAAATACAGGTTTCATGTAAGAATTTCGTTACTGCATATCTCAATATAAAACTTAGAGTCATTTTATATTTTTTCCTATTTTTTTTTCAGAAAGTTCCTTTTCCAAAAGATAATATGCAGCCTATCTGCATGATAAGATTAACGTATACCCTTTCTTTCCTTTGCTCAATTTGAAGAGATAATTCAGCCTCAAATCATATCTGTTTCTTGGACGGTTTCTATAAATTAGCTAACAACATGGTCTCTGTCATATCACAAAATTATTGCAGCTCTTAATATGCTTTTTGGTATTTCCTTCAAAATTATGTTGATCCTTTGATGGTAGCATAATAAAAACAAAATCTACTTTCTAGGGATGTCAATTAGAAAATGGATATAAGGCATCTGTCTCATTAAATGTCAGTTATTGGTAAAATAAAATGTTTTTGTTTTATCTTGCTTTGTTTCCATTACACTTATATACATATCAAAAGGAAACAATAGGCAGTTGAGATTCTACACTTAGCCCTGCATTATATCACTTCCTAGTCCCCCAGCCTCAAAAATTTGATAGAGAAAGAGAGAGTATGCACAATGGAGATGGAGAAGGAGATGGAGATTTTTGCCTTCAGACCAACCTAACTCCAAATTACCTCCTTAGGTGAAATCCTTAACCATACCTGACCAGACCGTCAGGTGTGGATACAAGTAACTGATTGTCTGCATCATCATCTAAGATACTCCAGAAGGGCTTTCTCCACCTTTGCCAGCACTGCCACCACCCCAATCATCATCCCTTTTGATATCTAAATTACCCTAATCATTCAAGAATAAACACTGTCCTCATTTACATAAAAATATCCCTGAAAGGAATAACAAAGCTCTTACTCCTCCCTCCTTCCTCCTAACCCACCCCCTCCCCCAAAGTTAGAAGAGAAACAATAGTTCCTGAAGGACTTGGAAAGAGATTGATCATAAGCCAAATTTTACCTAGTTAAAATTTTACCTACTGTCATCCCTGCTTCTAAGTATCTTTACCCTCTAAACATTACCATCTCAAGAGTGATAGGAAACTGCCTACCCACTGTGCCCCACTCACAGAGGATGAATCCTAGAGGAGAAATAACTTTATAGTTATCAAGAGAAATAGTGACTTCGAGGAATAAATTCCTGTTGAGACTAGACATGGACAGATGTCACAGTTTCTCCTAATAATTCATCTCAAGCCTATTCCTACTTCCCACCACAAATGGTGCATCTATATTTAATGCAGTAATATATTGTCCAATTCATATACTGACTATATAATTTTATTTTACTATCTTGGTGTCCTGAAAAGTCTCAGCATCAATATCTACCTGCAAGATTATGAATTCCTAAAGTTGCAAGCAACTGACTATATAACCCTGAAACCTAAGCCTAACCCTATCTGACACCAAAGAAACAAAGGAAATCCAATTTAGCTAATCCTAGGGATTATTGGAAGGACTCTGGATCTCCCCTTATTAAGATTTAATGTTACTTTATTAAACTTTAGGGGGAAATGATATGTAATTTCCTATAGTTTGTTTTTTAAAGAATACATATAACCTACTATTTCATTCTGTAAATGTAATGTCACAGACCCAAGAAAAAAACACCACAGTAATGTTTCCTTTTATTTTTCCTCAAGCACAGAAATTGTTTTCAAGTTGATGAAATGATCAGTTATAATGTTTGAGGACTTAGATTCTGCTTTAAAGAGAAGCCCATTCCATTCTTCACTCCAGTGCAATCTGAAGTGAGAAATACAGTGGATACAAGGTAAACGGTACAGAAGAGAGCTGGAGAGAAAGTGATTCAAACTTTACCAGAGAAAGAGCTGGTAGTATGAATAAACAGAGTCTGACTATCAACGAAGAAATAATGAATGAAAGGAAAGGAGAGGATCAGTTCAGTTCAGTCGCTCAGTCGTTTCCTACTTTTTGTGACCCCATGAATCGCAGCACGCCAGGCCTGCCTGTCCATCACCAACTCCCGGAGTTCACCCAAACTCATGTCCATTGAGTCGGTGATGCCATCCAGCCATCTCATCCTCTGTCGTCCCCTTCTCCTCCTGCCCCCAATCCCTCCCAGCATCAGGGTCTTTTCCAATGAGTCAACTCTTTGCATGAGGGGGCCAAAGCATTGGAGTTTCAGCTTCAGCATCAGTCCTTCCAGTGAACGCCCAGGACTGATCTCCTTTAGGATGGACTGGTTGGATAGGGCAAAGTATATCAGAACTCCATCAGGAGAGACTATCCGGACCTACTGCTCACTAAGAAGACAATGCTAGCCCACAACCCTACCTCTACATATACTGATAATCAGCCCTCATCTTCAACTGACTCTGGTAAAAGAAAGAAAGTGAAAGTGAAAGCCACTCAGTCATGTCCCACTCTTTGCAACCTCATGGACTATACAGCCCATGGAATTCTCTAAGCCAGAATACTGGAGTGGGTGGTCTTCCCCTGGAGTGGGTAGCATATCTCTTGGGTATGGCTGGGTGCAGCAGACTTGGGTATGCCATAAGCCCTTTTGGAGGAGGTTGCCATTAACCCCACCATAGAGCTGCCAGAACTTACATAGGACTGAGGAAATAGACTCTTGGAGGGCACAAACAGAACCTTGTGCACACCAGGACCAAGGGAAAAGGAGCAGTGACCCCACAAGAGACTGATCCAGACTTGTCCGGGAGTGTCCAGGAGTCTCTGGCAGAGTTGTGGGTTGGTGGTGGCCTGCTGCAGGGCTGGGGGCACTGAGTGTGGCAGTGCAAGCATGGGACCTTTTGAAGGAGGTCGCCATTATCTTCATTATCTCCACCATGGTTTGGCCCCAGGTAAATAACAGGGAGGAAACACAGCTCCACCCATCAATAGAAAACTGGGTTAAAGATTTACTGAGCATGGCCTCACCCATCAGAAGGGGGAAGATCCAGTTTCCCCCCCAGTCAGCCCCTCCCATCAGGAAGCTTCCATAAGCCTCTTAACCTTCTCCATCAGAGGGCAGACAGACTGAAAACCACAATCGCAGAAAATTAACCAATCTGATCACATGGACCACAACCTTGTCTAACTCAATGAAACTATGAGCCATGCCATGTAGGGCCATCCAAGATGGACTGGTCATTGTGGAGAGTTCTGACAAAATGTGGTGCAGTAGAGAAGGGAATGACAAACCACTTCAGTATTCTTGCCTTGAGAACCCCATGAACAGTATGAAAAGGCAAAAAGATAGGACACTGAAAGATGAACTCCTCAGGTCAGTAGATGCCCAATATGCTACTGGAGATCAGTGGAGAAATAACTCCAGAGAGAATGAAGAGATGGAGCCAAAGCAAAAACAACATCCGGTTGTAGATGTGACTGGTGATGGAAGTAAACTCTGATGCTGTAAAGAGCAATATTGCATAGGAACCTGGAATTTTAGGTCCATGAATCAAGGCAAATTGGAAGTGGTCAAATAGGAGATGGCAAGAATGAATGTCGACATTTTAAGAATCAGCAAACTAAAATGGACTGGAATGGGTGAATTTAACTCAGATGACCATTATATCTACTACTGTGGGCAAGAATATCTTAGAAGAAATGGAGTAGCCATCATAGTCAACAAAAGAGTCCAAAATGCAGTACTTGGATGCAATCTCAAAAATGACAGAATGATCTCTGTTCGTTTCCAAGGCAAACCATTCAATATCATGGTAATCCAAGTCTATGCCCCGACCAGTAACACTGAAGAAGCTGAAGTTGAATAGTTCTATGAAGACCTTTCAGAACTAACACCCAAAAAAGATGTCCTTTTCATTATAGGGTACTGGAATGCAAAAGTAGGAAGTCAAGAAACACCTGGAGTAACAGGCAAATTTGGCCTTGGAGTACAGAATGAAACAGGGCAAAGGCTAATAGAGTCCTGCCAAGAGAACACACTGGTCATAGCAAACACCCTCTTCCAACAATATGAGAAAACTCTGCACATGGACATCAGATGGTCAATACCAAAATCAGATTGATTATATTCCTTGCAGCCAAAGATGGAGAAGCTCTATACAGTCAGCAAAAACAAGACTGGGAGCTGACTGTGGCTCAGATCACGAACTCCTTATTGCCAAACTCAGACTTCAATTCAAGAAAGTAGGGAAAACTACTAGACCATTCAGGTATGACCTAAATCAAATCCCTCATAATTATAGAGTGGAAGTGACAAATAGATTCAGGATTAGAATTGATAGTGCCTGAAGAACTATGGACAGAGGTTCATGACATTGTACAGGAGGCAGGGATGAAGACCATCCCAAAGAAAAAGAAATGCAAAAAAGCAAAATGGCTGCCTGAGGAGGTCTTACAAATAGCTGTGAAAAGAAGAGAAGTGAAAAGCAACAGAGAAAAGGAAAGATATACCATTTGAATGCAGAGTTCCAAAGAATAGCAAGGAGAGATAAGAAAGCCTTCCTCAGTGATCAGTGCAAAGAAATAAGAGGAAAACAACAGAATGGGAAAGACAAGAGATCTCTTCAAGAACATTAGAGATACCAAGGGAACATTTCATGCAAAGATGGGTACAGTAAAGGACAGAAATGGTATGGACCTAACAGAACCAGAAGATATTAGGAAGAGGTGGCAAGAACACACAGAAGAACTACACAAAAAAGATCTTCACGACCCAGATAATCATGATGCTGTGATCACTCACCTAGAGCCAGACATCCTGGAATGCGAAGTCAAGTGGGTCAGAGGAAGCATCACTATGAACAAAGCTAGTGGAGGTAATGGAATTCCAGTTGAGCTATTTCAAATCCAAAAAGAGATGCTGTGAAAATGCTGCACTCAATATGCCAGCAAATTTGGAAAATGCAGCAGTGGCCACAGACTGGAAAAGGTCAGTTTTCATTCCAATCCCAAAGAAAGGCAATGCCAAAGAACGTTAAAACTACCACACAATTGCACTCATCTCACACGCTAGCAAAGTAATGCTCAAAATTCTCCAAGCCAGGCTTCAACAGTATGTGAACTGTGAACTTCCAGATGTTCAAGCAGGATTTAGAAAAGACAGAGGAACCAGAGATCAAATTGCCAACATCTGCTGGATCATCGAAAAAGCAAGAGAGTTCCAGAAAAACATCTACTTCTGCTTTATTGACTATGCCAAAGCCTTTGACTGTGTGGATCACAACAAACTGTGGGAAATTCTTAAAGAGATGGGAATACCAGACCACCTGACCTGCCTTCTAAGAAATCTGTACACAGGGCAGGAAGCAACAGTTAGAACTGGACATGGAACAACAGACTGGTTCCAAACAGGGAAAGGAGTATGTCATGGCTAAATATTGTCACCTGCTTATTTAACTTATACGCAGTGTACATCATGCGAAATGCCAGGCTGGGTAAAGCATAAGCTAGAATCAAGATTTCCAGGAGAAATATCAATAGCCTCAGATATGCAGATGACACCACCCTTATGGCAGAAAGTGAAGAAGAACTAAAGAGCCTCTTGATGAAAGTGAAAGAGGAGAGTGAAAAAGTTGGCTTAAAGCTCAACATTCAGAAAACTATGATCATGGCATCTGGTCCCATCACTTCATGGCAAGTAGATAGGGAAACAATGGAAACAGTGACAGACTTTATGTTTTAGGGCTCCAAAATCACAGCAGATGGTGATTGCAGCCATGAAATTAAAAGACGCTTGCTCCTTGGAAGGAAAGTTATGACCAACCTAGACAGCATATTAAAAAGTAGACACATTACTTTGCCAACAATGGTCCGTCTAGTCAAAGCTATGATTTTTCCAGTAGTCATGTATGGATGTGAGTTGGACTAAAAAGAAAGCTGAGTGCCGAAGAATTGATGCTTTTGATCTGTGGTGTTGGAGAAGACTCTTGAGAGTCCCTTGGACTGCAAGGAGATCCAACCAGTCCATCCTAAAGGAAATCAGTCCTGAATATTCATTAGAAGGACTGATGTTGAAGCTGAAACTCCAATACTTTGGCCACCTCATGCAAAGAACTGACTCATTTGAAAAGACCCTGATGCTGGGAAAGATTGAAGGTGGGAGGAGAAGGGGACAACAGAGGATGAGATGGTTGGATGGTATCACCTACTCAATGCACATGAGTTTGACTAAACTCCGGGAGTTGGTGATGGACAGGGAGGTCTGGCATGCTGCAGCCCATGGGGTTGCAAAGTCGGACACGACTGAGCAACTGAACTGAACCGAAGCCGTTCTCTTTTCCAGGGGATCTTCCCAATCGAACCCAGGTCTCCTGCATTGCAGGTGGATTCTTTACAAGCTGAAACACAAGGGAAGCCCAGGAATACTGGAGTGGGTGGCCTATCCCTTCTCCAGCAGATCTTCCCAACCCAGGAATTGAACGGGGGTCTCCTGCATTGCAGGTAGATTCTTTACCAACTGAACTATGAGGGAAGCCCAGAAGGCTAGAGAAATAACCACATTTCTCCAGGGCAACAGCCCAGGCACTTCCCTAAGGGTCAGCTGTATTAGTGTGTAAAACTGTACTGCCTACCCCACCTTGCACTAGAACTGCACCCTCAGTGTGATGCTGCTAAGAAGCCTTACCTTTTCTTTGTTCACTTTTTTAATTGCCCACTTAGTTGCTCTTTCCTTGTCTATGGCTTCAATGACCATTCCAAAGCTCCCTTGTCCCAATATTCTTCCAAAGGTGTAGATTTCCTAGATAAAAAAATAAGAGTTCTTTGTCTTTCTCTGCCTTTCATTAGGTATGACAAATGAACATATAATACTGACAGGCGTCCACCCAAGGGAAGAGTGACTCTGCTCCAGGGTAAAATCAAATAGAAGACACTGACACCATGTATTTGCTTCAGTATTAATAAACACATCTTAATTAGCAAAAATAAGTTTTGATGAGTCTTATTAAATATCCTTTAGAGAAAAACCATAAAAATCCTAATAAGGAAATGTGAAAAACTTCAAATATATAAAAAATTAAACTCTCATAAACTATAATATTAAAGAAATGTCTTCACAAGAAAAAGAATGGACTATTAATACATGTATACAAATATGTTGATATATACTGTATATTTGTGTAAAATAAGTTGTCCAAAAAATTATTCCCAAACTCTGAGAACTATACTATAAAATCAACACATATTAACCATTAGACAACTGGTTTCCTGTTTACCAGGTAACCTTTCTCTTCATTGTTTCTACTAAATAAACATTTTTGTTGCTTTATTTCTTTATGTTTTAGGAAAAGGATTATATAAATCCTTTTTTATATTAAAGTTTTTAATATAAATAAGCATTTAGAAAAAAATTAAAACCATCCATAGTAACATTATCCAAACCAAGGATCCTTCTGTTTATCATTTCACTCCTGCTTAGAAAGACAGAATGCACTGGTCTTGACACCACCAGCATTCCATTTCATGTTGTAAAATAACAAGCATGTAACTCATTTACACTTTCAGATCTTGTGAATTTGGTTGGAGAGAGTCAGTCTCCCTGATCTAAATCAACTCCAGGGCATTAACAAGAGTTTCTAGACCCATTATGCCCAGAGATTAAAACAGGAGAGAACCCCTGAGCTAATGTCACTGGGGGAAGTCTCTCTTAGAGACTTCTTAGAGCCTGCCTTAGAGATGCCAGGTTCCCACTGTGTGACTGCTTTCATCTGCACCCTGCAACAGATAAACTACTGCTAGACTTCATATTTTCTACTGCTTACATTCCTTTCTGACTTTTGTAAAAGAAGATGGAGTATCCAACTAATTACTTACCTACTTCACAAAAGGCTTTTCTGCCTAACTCTGTACCACGGTGATTGTTCTTCTGACTTTTTTCAACATGCATGCATTGGTCCTCAAACACTGTTATTACTCTCTTGCGTACAAATATTTGGACTCATTTTTTTCTTTCCAAGATGGTCTAGAAACACCTTATAAAGGTATTTCCTTTTTATCCTTTAAAAAGCCTGCCTGAAACCTTGCAGGCAAAATATTCATGCTTAGTGTATGAGGAAAAAGGAGTAGGAAGAAACACAAGGGAGGAGAGAGAAAAAGAGAGGAAGCAAGGGAGAGAAAAAGAGACAGAGGGCGAGAAGGGAAGACCCAGAAAGGGAAAGAAAAAAGAAGAAAAGAAACATGTTCAGCTTCAACATGTAGATTTTTCTTAGCTATCTTCTTGTGATACATACTTTGGGGGCTCCAAAGATGAATAAACCATAATTCCTGTTTTCTTATAATTTGTCTCATGTCTGGCTCAATGGACATGAATTTGAACAAACTCTGGACGATAGTGGAGGATAGGGCCTGGCATGCTGCAGTCCAGCAGAGTCAGACACGACAGTGACTGCACAACAACAGCATCATTTGTAACTCAAGAGATAAGACTTTTACTTAAGTCATACAGTCTTAAGTTAAAAGAAAAAGTACAAAATGACATTGGGGTCAGAGACCAGAGCTAAAATTCTGGGAACATAAGGGAAAATGGTATGAAAGAGATGGCTCCTGAGAAGCATGTGGGAGAACAAAGACAAAGAAAAGAAGGAAAATTGAGAATTTTTTCCATAATCCAATCAAGGAATGAATGAGTGAGCTGATAAATGAATACATTTTTCTTTCACAAAAAGCTCTTATGACTAAATTTAAAACAGTAAATTTGTGGATTTTTTTTTTAAGGCAGGTCTTTTCTAAGATTTTGTAAGACTTAATAAAATCTTTAACAGGGGAAGATTTAAGCTTTTAGGTCAGAATTTCTTAGAAAGTTTTTCTGATCACTTCAAGTAAATTGCTAAAAATTTTTTAAAACAATCGTTCAAAGGTATCTAACGTTAATGGAATTTTCCTCCTGTAGTTGTTCCTGCTGTAGTTCCTTCAATCTAGCATTAAAGGAACACATTTTAATTTCTAAGATGGTTTTAAATTTAAGTCATATTTGCATATAAGAACTAGAATCCTGGGAAGAATAATATTGGTATTCACTCAATCACAAACTGGAGAAAAATGGGCAAGTCCACGAGGGAAATTTTGGCCTCCCTACTGGTCATCAAAGAAGTGAACAGCCAAGCCATCTAAGTCATTTGGTCTCTCTCTGCCTCTCAAATAGGTCTATACAGAGATTTCACATCTGCCTTCAGCAACCGGGAAGACTTGGAGACCAAATGCTCTCATTTTGTCTAATAAATGTCCTCCACTTAATTATGCAAGTCAAGTTACATCTCTATGAACAGAAAAAATAATTAGTCCACATTTTCTTTAGTAAAGACTTCGACAATCTTAAAAATGGTTAAGTTTTGTCTTTTCTCTCCTTAGAGACTTGCTTTTTAAATCACTTTTGTCATGAACACTGGCTTAGAAGAAACCTGAAACATTTCTAGCAGCTCAGTTTGCCCTCCCTATACCTGAATGGCGGCTCCATTGTCCATCCGTATGTGAGGAACTTTTCCTTCTGTGAAGTTGCCCCGACCCCACTGTTGTTGAGATGGTTTTCTCTCTACATGTGAAGATTTTGAGGGCTTGGACCAAAAAGAAATTTTAATATTAACATTAAGATACAAGACACTTATTGACAAAGTAAGAACCCTAATTTAGATAATCTGAAAATTTTTAAATATGTGTCAAGATATTTATTGTATACAAGACAGTTTATCACCTTTTTCAAATTCAAAGCCCTATATAATTCATTCACTCATTAGGCTAAAACAGGCCTTAAGAAGTTATTCAATCTAATCTCCTGAATCCAGGCAATTCTACATGATGACCTGCACAGAAGATAAATGAGGACTTAAAATCTTTAAAATCATAAGAGAAGGCAACTTCACAGTTTTCTCAATCTCTCTTGTTTCAAGACATAACAATCATCTCAAATAGGTTATACACAAGAAATTACTGACCAGACATTCACAAAATATGCTTTGAATGAAAATAATATAGCAACAATTCACTCAGAGACATCTATATGGCAATAACTATACCATAATACAATTCAGAAATAACAGTTTAGCGTGAAAATTTGAAAAAGGTATAAATTTGAGGACTGAGAACCTACTTTTCTTAAACTTACTGCTCTCTGTCTCCAAATTTATGCTCTATCAATGACAGTCTTCCAGAGTGCCTCTTCACTATAAAGGCAAACATACCCAAACCAGTCCAACTGGGTATTCACAGATTGTAACTAAGGCAAATCAATTTTGTAAGGTATATTTAATATTCCATCTAGATAACCAGGAACTGTCTTAAATAATAACCACCCTGTGTTTAACCACAATCATAAATCTCATTCTGCATCAGTTGAAGAAAATGCCACCAAATTCAGGTTTAATTCAATTTGAAAACCAATCAATTTCCATATAAACCATTTTTTAATAAAAGCTGGAATAATATTCCAAATTATTTATAATCCTGGGAAGTCATTAATTTGGGACAGTGGTTGGTTAACAGAATGAAAAAATTATCAACCGATTTTTCTTACCTCTTCTGTAAGAAAGAAATGTTACCTTAATAGTAAAGAAGGCAAATGAATTAGCTGACAAGAGCCCATGGATAAGGATGAATGTAGGGATGGGATTAGGGAATGGGACATCAACTTGTGTTGAGATGTAGAATCTTTAATAATTACCAAATCTTTTCCAGAGGCAACATCTTTGCTGGCTCCTTTTTCTTTTTTTTTTTCTGGTGAAACTATAAATTCTGAACTACCTGTGCTTGATGTCTGTGACATTTCCACCACTGACATTGGAGAAAGCTTTGTTTTACAAGAACATATACAAAGTGCTTTTTTCTGAGAAGCAGATGAGCAGTGGGGGCACTCTGTAGATTTTTTACCACAGCTGTTATCAGCCATTTGCTTAACTCTGCATCAAAAGCAACTTTATTAAAAGAAAGATGTTTCCACTGTTTGAGGAAAAGAACCAGACCAAAAAGGAAAAGGTAGGCTGATGGTGAAAACTGTAACTTCCAAGTGGTGAGGTCCTTAGGTTAATGATGCACTCGACTTCCAGTCACACATGAGAGCTGCAAGAAGAAAAGAAATCTCCATTTAGAAAATTCTTTCTTATCCTGTCACTCTCCTAGAAATCAAAGACAAACTAGCAACTAACACCAAAAGCATCCTGCCTATACATGAAAAGTTAATATTTACAACAAAATTAGAATACATTTCTAAAAACCAATACATTCTTATCTTCCAGAATTGACTCCTTGAACTCCAGACATTTATTTAACAGTCCAAAGAATCACCCTCTGAACTGCTAAAAAGTGTGGTCTAAGGAAATTTGGTGGGTTGATACAAATTTTTTTAAATAAAGTAGAATAAAATAAATAAATGAGAGCGTTTTGCATAGCTCCTTGGTAAGCTTTGTGAAACTTTAAAAAAATTACATAGTTATGAATGTATAGAACGTGTGCGTGTGTGTACACTTGGTCACAATATAAAATGCATTTCATAAGGTGGGTTGTGGTAAATAAAAAAGGCTTTAAAATACTTGTATAAAACATACATTACTGTGGTTTCAGAAGTTAATGAGCCTCTGTCTACATATTATCAGAACAAATCCATGTTGTTGTGTGCTCAGTCGCCAAGTTATGTCTGACTCTTTACACCCCATGTACTATATATAGCCCACCAGGCTTCTCTGTCCATGGGATTTCCCAGGCAAGAATACTGGAGTGGGTTGCCATTTCCTCCTCCAGGGGATCTTCTCAACCCAGGGATTGAGAACCTATGTCTCCTTCATTTGTAGGCAAATTCTCTACCACTGAGTCACCTGGAATGCCCCAAATCCATACTATACACTTCACAAAGTAGATAATTTGATTCTATAAAGCTATCTAATGCTAAAAGTTCTAAGGCAATATCAGAAGTATCCTTATTTTTACTCTCAAATAGAAAAATAGGAACTAGTGTGTGCTACTTTTCCCTGAGTGAAGAACAGGTATGCCCATCATTTTACCTAACCAGTTATTGCAGCTATATATAGTGCAGTTATGTATAGTGGCAAGTTGGAAACATGTGAGTTTAGGAATGAGGGGGGATGTGTTCTGCAGCACATGAAAAAGAAACTGAGAAACTTCCAGAAGTAACTGGGAGTACATCATCATGGTTCTCTGCCATCCTACTTCAGATATTACTTGAAAGTATATTTTGAAGTCATAGATTGATAAGCCTGGAGATATATAGAATATACCTTTGTTCACTGAACTGGAATAAACTTGACCAGAATAGGAGCTAGATATCTTTATCTCATTAAAGAAATACATTTCTAGCTTTAGCTATCTAAGATCAGTTTTCTAATCAGAAATAAGGGTTGAATTTGATCAAATCTTTACCTATCGTGATTATATTTTTCTTATTTGATTTTTTGGTCTGTTTTATGGTATTAAAATTTTCTTAATATTAAAGCACTCTTGCATTTTGGGTATGAACCCTATACATGATCATGATGGATGATTCTTTCAATGTGCTGAAAAACTGAAATGTTTGTATTCTGACTTTTCACAGTTATATTCATAAGTTAAACTGGTCTCTAATTTTCCTTTTCATTCATCTTTATCAGGTTTTGATACAAGATTCTGGCAGTTTTATAAAATAAATTGGCTATCTTTCCATCTCGTGATGATTTGTAACAGTCTGTATAGCATGGGAATCTATAGGAAAATCTTCCAGACCCAAAGGATTTTGTGAAAGATATTGCTAGTAGTTTATCCAATATTTATTCCCCCACTCTTCCTTTTTAACAAAACCCTGATTCTGTCTGGGATAGCAATATGCTAATTTAAATCCTCCATTTCTGCACATCCCTTGCAGTTGACTTATGGCCATGAACCTTACAGAATGCAAGCAAAGTTGTACTTAAAGAAAACTTTTATTCTTAAAACTTTATTAAAAATAGAAAAAGAAAGGACAAAAAATATACTACATGAGCAGTCAAATCAAAGAAAGAGAAAAACATGATTAAGAAACAAAATTTAAGATGAACAGAAATGAAAAAGAAATGTAGGTTCTGTTGAATTTTGCCTATAAGGCTCCAAATAAACTGAACCTTCACTCCCGCTCAGATTTCTCTCTCCATTCTCTCCTTTGCTCTAAATACACTGGTCTCCTTGCTGTTCTTTGCATATGCCAAGCACAGTGCCTTCTCGTGGCTTTGGCCCTTGCTTCCTCTGCTAGGATGCGCTTTCCTCAGACATTTGCATGGCTTGCTCCCTCACTTCATGGTGATCTCTGCTCATCTGCTCTTCTAACCATCTCCTCTGAAACAGCAGGCCATTCATTCTGTCCCCTTATTTTGCTTTATTTTTATTCACAGCATTTATCATTTCACTTTGGAAGTTCTATATCAGAGTTCCTTCCTACTTTTAGGGAACAGGTAATTTCCATATATGTAAATTGTTTTATGAAGCTTCCTCAAAGGCTCAGGGGGGAAAGAATCTGCCTGCAATGCAGGAGACACATGGGTTAGATTCCTGGGTCTACACCTCCCAGAATATTGGAAATAAAAGCAAAAATAAACAAATGGGACCTAATTAAACTTAAAAGCTTTTGCACAACAAAGGAAACTATATGCAAGGTGAAAAGACAGCCTTCAGATTGGGAGAAAATAATAGCAAACGAAGCAACAGACAAAGGATTAATCTCAAAAATATACAAGCAACTCCTGCAGCTCAATTCCAGAAAAATAAATGACCCAATCAAAAAATGGGCCAAAGAACTAAACAGACATTTCTCCAAAGAAGACATACAGATGGCTAACAAACACATGAAAAGATGCTCAACATCACTCATTATCAGAGAAATGCAAATCAACACCACAATGAGGTACCATTACATGCCAGTCAGGATGACTGCTATCCAAAAGTCTACAAGCAATAAATGCTGGAGAGGGTGTGGAGAAAAGGCAACCCTCCTACACTGTTGATAGGAATGCAAACTAGTACAGCCACTATGGAGAACAGTGTGGAGATTCCTTAAAAAACTGGAAATAGAACTGCCATATGACCCAGCAATCCCACTTCTGGGCATACACACTGAGGAAACCAGATCTGAAAGAGACACGTGCACCCCAATGTTCATCGCAGCACTGTTTATAATAGCCAGGACATGGAAGCAACCTAGATGCCCATCAGCAGATGAATGGATAAGGAAGCTATGGTACATATACACAATGGAATATTACTTAGCCATTAAAAAGAATTCATTTGAATCAGTTCTAATGAGATGGATGAAACTGGAGCCCATTATACAGAGTGAAGTAAGCCAGAAAGATAAAGACCAATACAGTATACTAACGCATATATATGGAGTTTAAAAAGATGGTAATGATAACCCTATATGCAAAACAGAAAAAAGAGACACAGATGTACAGAACAGACTTTTAGACTCTGTGGGAGAAGGCGAGGGTGAGATGTTCTGAGAGAACAGCATTGAAACAAGTATACTATCAAGGGTGAAACAGATCACCAGCCCAGGTGGGATGCATGAGACAAGTACTCAGGGGTGGTGCACTGGGAAGACCCAGAGGGATGGGATGGGAAGGGAAGTGGGAGGGGGGATCGGGATGGGGAACACATGTAAATCCATGGCTGATTCATGTCAATGTATGGCAAAAACCACTACAATATTGTAAAGTAATTAGCCTCCAACTAATAAAACTAAATGAAAAAAAAAAAAAAGATTCCTGGGTCTGGAAGATCTCCTGGAGAAGGAAATGGCAACCTACTTCAGTATTCTTGCCTAAAAATTCCCATGGACAGAGGAGGCTGGCAGGCTACAGTCCAATGAGTCACAAAGGGTAGGACACAACTAAGTGACTAAGCACACAAATTGTTTCATAGCAATGAAAGCCATCTAATTCATTTCATTCAGTTAGAATAACCAAAATTAGATCATGGCAGTGTTCTCAAAAAGGGAGGAGCTCTTACACGCCAATCTTTTCTGTGAAGAGATGTAAAAATCCTAAATGGTGTGCCTGTATTTATCTTTATCCTAGATTACAGCATATTCTAAGATTACCAGATAGAAATAAATAGACAAGTCAGCCCAATAAACATGACCTTTCACCAAAGCAGTGTAAAAAATTCTACTGATGTGATTAAAGCCCATAACGGTGAGCACTGGAAAAGGTACATCAAGGGTACCCTTCAGACAGGAAGAGGAAAAAAAGAATGCAACTGATGCCAACACACACACACATTTTAACAAATGCTTGACCTTGTTTTCCAAGTATATGTAGCGAGACAAACAAAACTCAGAATGTACCTTTATGCACACTGAAAAATGATTTAACTTTAGGCCTTGGAAGAAAATGCTTTGCATCTCAGGTTAAATATATAAGCCTGTAACCATCAATGACTCAGAGCAGCAGAGTAGATCTGCAAATAACAGCCTTTCTGTTTAGAAAAAAATAGTGCTTTCTCTCTGCAGGTGTAGAAAAGTCCCACATCAGATATGTAAGGTATCATTTTATGCATGCATTAAGAATACTGATTTTATAGTACTTTTTATAAGAAACTGAAAGAAGTGTTCATAATGTAAAGGTTCATTTAAAATGTAGCTAAGTTCCTTCATTATAAACAGTACTCCTAAAAGCATTCTTACTATATCCCTCAAGTTTTACTACATTATATATATATATATCTCCACAAACTTTCAAGAGAATCTTTAAATATTAAATTTCCCATTTCTAAGACAGTTTGTTTTGTGGACTGAAAAATAGTTGTATTTTTCCTAGCTCAGTTCAGAAAGTATTTCCTTTAGTTTCTCCCTCAGTCTCTCAATGTCAAGTTATCACAGTATCACTGACACTGACATAGACTTCCAGGTACTTTCTTGCCCCAGCTTCTGACATATCCATTGCCCTATAAGTATTTGGTAGCTATATTCAGAAAATATAGGAGTTCCTGGTATTCACTGACAAGCTTCATTTCTGCTTCCCAGCTTATCAACTATTACATTTGCCAAAGTAATGTTCTACTTTCTTACCCCAGCAATGCTAAAACAATAGGTGAAATAGCTGTATGCAAAATTTCTTGAGAAGGATTGGATTTTGAATTTAATTTCTTTTTGGCTGGCTGAATTCTAATTATTTTAACTTAAAAACCAAAATAGAACAAACATTTACTCACGTTTATTTCTTTCTCACTTATGAACTGATCTGAAAGATTTGTTAGTAAAATAAATCTACTGTCTAGTGGGCCAAATGATGTCATTCATATTTTAGGGGCATAAAATGAATCAGGTATTGCAAACCTAGCATATCTTTATGTAAACACAAAGATGAATAGCTCTTCTTATGTAGAACTATGGAATTACATGTAAACAGGACTTTGGATAGAAAAACATATTAGGAAACCAAAGAAACTTCTAATGTAATAGTTTCTTTGTGTCTCCAAAGACTGGACATGCATAGGTATTAAACATAATGTAAATAAATACAATAAGGTCAAATAATGTCAGTGTTTAACAAACATTAGCTTTCCTTTGGCTAAAGATTCTCATTTTATTTTCAGGAGTAAAACAAGTCAATGGAACAACTCTAATATGGAAACTCTCTGAGTTTTTATTTCAGCATAAAAAGGTCTCTTAACACACTGGCCCTAAAAGATACACTTACAGTAATTTCCTTGAAAATGAACACAAGAATGGTTTTATAAGATATAACTAGCTACAATTTTCTTCCCCAAAAGCAATTTTTAGCTTTCTTTGCTAAGACTATGTCTACAAGGAACCTAACAGTCAAGTCAATTCAGTAAAAAATGTGTTCTATTCAAGTAAAGAAAAAGCTGTATGGATTGTCTGACATTACGCAGACCAAGCGGAATGACTGTATATTCACTTTTCAACTACTTGTTTTCATAACATGCTTACAGAATCTAAAGAGGGGCCAAATGAGCTTTGTAGATCATAGTGTTGTTAAATGAGACCAGCACTTGTTTACCATTTCCATTAAAGTCATGATTAGGGAAAGTGGTCTATATTGTCTTATAAAAGGATTTATAGTATGTTTACATTTTTATATTATTTCAGACATTTAAAAATTCTGACATTTAACACCTAATATATGCTATCAGATTTTAAAATTTTAATTTGCATAATACTCCTCACTGATTAAGCTATAATCTGGAGGGACAGTCTTAAATGTGGTCCCCATGCTGACAGTTTAAGAACAGAGGTTTTACAAAGAAAGTATGGTTTAAAGAAACTGGAGAGATTCCCCCATCCCCACCGATTCTTTCCCTGATGTTTTTCTTGTTGTTATCCAGTGTCTTTTCTCCATGTACATTAAAAGCAATCTGAAGTCAGGAACCTTTATGCCAGCACAGCTGATCCTGTACATAATGGACACTCAATGAAAATCTGTGAGAGTTCATTTTGTGGGGGAAGAGCCATAATCACAAATCACTTAGGCAGAAAATAAGCAGATGTATAGAAGAGTCATCAAGAAACGAGGGGGTCATGTGGAGGAGGGAATGTCAGAGCTCTCTTCATAGATCTAAAGAAGGAATTAAGAGTTCTGTGTGACTCAAAGACAGTGCAAGCCAATATCAACCTGATACAAAGGGCTTCCTAACATTTAGATAAGTTAACAGGAAAGACTATCTCTGTCACTACAAGTGTCCAAGTAGAGGTTGGAAGGTCAGCTGTAGGAAATCAAAGATGATATTTAAACATAAACTAGGATGTCATAGAAAAAGCAAGGGAATTCCAGAAAAATATCTACTTCCATTTCATTGACTACACAAAAGCCTTTGACTGTGTGGATCACAACAAACTGGAACATTCTTAAAGTGATGGGAATACCAGACCACCTTACCTGTCTCCTGAGAAACCTGAATGCAAGTCAAGGAGCAATAGTTAGAACTAGACATGGAACAACAGACTGGTTCAAAATTGGGAAAGGATTATGTCAAGGCTGTATATTTTCACCCTGCTTATTTATGCGTACTAGGTATACTATGCAGAGTACACCATGCGAAATGCTGGGCTGGATGAATCACAAGCTGGAATCAAGACTTCCAGGAGAAATATCAACAACCTCAGTTATGCAGATGATACCACTCTAATGACAGAAAGTGAAGAGGAACTAAAGAGCCTCTTGATGAGGGTGAAAGAGGAGAGTGAAAAAGCTGGCTTAAAACTCAACATTCAAAAAACAAAGATCATGGCATCCAGTCCCATCACTTCATGGCAAATAGAAGGGGGAAAAGTGGAAACAGTGACAGATTTTATTCTCTTGGGCTCCAAAATCACTGTGGATGGTGACTGAAGTCATGAAATTAAAAGACGCTTGCTCTTTGTAAGAAAAGCTATAACGAACCTAGACAGCATATTAAAAAGCAGAGACATCACTTTGCCAACAAAGGTGTGTATAGTCAAAGCTAGTTTTTCCAGTAGTCATGTACAGATGTGACAGTTGGACCATAAAGAAGCTTAGTGCCGAAGAACTGATGCTTCTGAACTGTAGTGCTGGAGAAGACTACTGACAGTCTCTTAGACAGCAAGTAGATCAAACCAGTCAATCCTAAAGGAAATCAACCCTGAATATTCATTGGAAGGAGTGACGCTAAAGCTGAAGTTCCAATACTTTGGCCATCTGATGCAAAAAGCAGACTTATTGGAAAGACCCTGATGCTGGGAAAGATTTAAGGCAAAAGGAGAAGGGGGCAGCAGAGGATGAGATGGTTGGATGGCATCACTGACTCAATGGACTTGAGTCTGAGCAAACTCCAAGAGATAGTGAAGGACAGGGTAGCCTGGCGTGCTACAGTCCACAGGGTTGCAGAGTTGGACACGACTCAGCAACTGAACAAACAGGCAACCTACTTCTTGTAGTCAGATGTTTGAAGGCATGACAACTCCAAACAGTCTATAACAAAACACCAACAATACATTCCATAATCTCTGTTTTTAAGATTCTTTATAAGTAATATTAATTTAATAAAACAAACAAAAACAACAACAATAACAAAAATACTTCTCTTGACTGTGAGAACATCCAAGGCAGGAACTATGTACTATTCACCTTGTCATCTTATATTCAGTAAAGATCTCCATTATTAAATGAGGATTATTGATTGAAAACTATTCAGTGATTGATAGAAACAGTGTTTCTGAACTCACAAATATAATACGCAATGTAGGTGCCTAGAGTAAGTGAGCCAGTGCTTATCATGTAAAAAAATAATATACCTGAAGACGCCTCCTGGCCAACAAACTAACTGCACTACAAGCCAACCCTTACTCTACCTTGAAGCTATCATTCTAGAGCAAAACACCAAACCCCCAATACCAAGCCTGACCCCAATCCTCTACTCTAAATTGCCATCTATTTCTGACAGTTTTCCTATCAGACAAGATGTTACAACTACACTCTCAAATTTATGAATCTTAAAAGACACACAGACATAAGTATTTACTTCAGTGATATACCATATTGTAAAACTCTAAGAGTTTTGGCTAAGTCCAGTCTTCAACAACTATAAAGCTTGGTCCTAATAAACATTATTATTCAGATCCTCATATTCAATTTTAAAAAAATCACTACTTTTTGACATATTGTATAACTAGCAATAACTGGCTTGTGTTTCTGTCATATAAAACATGCATGTCATCAGTTCAGTTCAGTCGCTCAGTCGTGTCCAACTCTTTGTGACCCCATGGACTGCATCATGCCAGGCTTCCCTGTCCATCTCCAACTCCCAGAGTTTACTCAAACTCGTGTCTATTGAGTCAGTGATGCCATCTAACCATCTCATCCTCTGTCGTCCCCTTCTCCCACCTTCAATCTTTCCCAGCATCAGGGTCTTTTCAAATGTCTCAACTCTTCGCATCAGGTGGCCAAAGTACTGGAGTTTCAGCTTCAGCATCAGTCCTTCCAATGAATATTCAGGACTGATTTCTTTTAGGATGGACTGGTTGGATCTCCTTGCAGCTCAGGAGACTCTCAAGAGTCTTCTCCAACACCACAGTTCAAAAGCATCAATTCTTTGGAGCTCAGCTTTCTTTATAGTCCAACTCACATCCATACATGACTACCGGAAAAACCATAGCTTTGACTAGACAGACCTTTGTTGGCAAAGTAATGTCTCTGGCTTTTTAGTATGCTGTCTAGGTTGGTCATAAGTTTTCTTCCAAGGAGCAAGCTTTAATTTCATGGCTGCAGTCACCATCTGCAGTGATTTTTGGAGCCCCCCAAAATAGTCTGTCACTGTTTCTATTGTTTCCCCATCTATTTGCTATGTCATAGATGAGATCAAAAAAATTCATGTGATATATATGTTAACTTTCTCAGGTTCCCTAGCCAAATCACCTTAAGTAAGGATACTTATTTTCTAGAAGAGATTGTTCTCTTCACTTGTAATGATGAGTCATTTATCTGCAGCACACAAACCCCAGACTTGGCCAGAACAAAAGCATTTAGAATGTCGTATCTTGGTCATCAATGTGGCATGTCTGTTAATTTCAATAAAATAGCAAAGATAGGGGAAATAAGACCTAAAAGGCACTTACTGGTAAGGGTTCTGTACGACTAGCCAAGAAGAGTCTTCAGGGAGCAGTACTGAGTTAAGCAGTGAGCAAGAGAGGTCAAAGTAGGAGAACAGAACAACACAGAACCCAGTCACCTAACCATGTATGCATGTATCCAGCAAACATTTTCTGAATACCTGTTATATACCAAGGATTGTTCCGGGTACAGGGAATAAAGAGGTTATCAAGGCATGAGCCTTAGTGATAATGATTATGATAAAAATAATGATCAATATAGGCTTCCCAGGTGGCGCAGTGGCAAAGAATCAGCCTGCCAACACAGGAGCCACAAGAAAGGCAGGTTCAATCACTGGGTCAGGAAGATCCCCTGGAGTAAGAACCCACTCCAGTATTCTTGCCTGGAAAATTCCATGGACAGAGGAGACTGGCAGGCTACAGTCCATGTGGTTGCAAAGAGTCAGACATGATTGAGCAACTGAGCACACACACATACAATCATCAGTATATAAAAAGTACAGAAGTAATATAAAAGAGGGAGTTACCAGGGAAGTAATGTAATCAAGTGGGAAACAAAATTTAGAATGATAGAGATCAGGATTCAAATTTTACCTCTATTACTTACTAGCTCTGTACATATGGGGATATGTAAAGAGGAGCTAATAGTAGTAACTCTCTTACATGATTATCATGAGAACTATATAACATTTGTACAGTGCCTGTTAAACATTTAAAAAACTAAGATCATTGCATCCGGTCCCATCACATGGCAAATAGAAGGGGAGAAAGTAGAAGCAGTAACAGATCTTATTTTCTTGGGCTTCAAAATCACTGCAGCCATGAAATTAAAAGATGCTTGCTCCTTGGAAGGAGAGCTATGACAAACCTAGAAGCGTTATTAATAAGCAAAGACATCACTTTGCCAACCAATATCCATCCAGTCAAAGCTATGATTTTTCCAGTAGTCATGTACAGATGTGAGAGGTGGACCATAAAGAAGGCTGAGTGCCAAAGAATTGATACTTTCAAATTGTGGTCCTAGGGAAGATTCATAAGAGTCTCCTGGACTGTAGGGAGATCAAACCAGTCAACCCTAAAGGAAATCAACCCTGAATATTCATTGGAAGGACTGAAGCTGAAGCTCCAATGCTTTGGCCACCTGATGCAAAGAGCCAACTCATTGGAAAAGACCCTGATGCTAGAGAAGATTGGTGGCAAAAGGAGAGGTGGACAGCAGAGGATGAGATGGTTAGATAGCATCACCGACTCAATGAACACGAGTTTGAGCAAATTCGAGAGATAGTAAAGTACACAGAAGCCTGATGTGCTATAGTCCATGGGGTCTCAAAGAGTCAGACATGACTTAGCAACTGAGCGACAACAATGTGAAAAGGAATGTATAGCTTTGTATTAACAGTACAGTCTGACATCAGGGAACATGATGGCCCCCCCTCTCTTCCTCTTTCTCAAGATTATTTTGGCTACTTGGGATCTTCTGTCCTCCCATACAAATTTTTAAATTATTTGTTCTAGTTCTGTGAAAAATGTATTTTAATAGAGATTCCACTGGACTTCTAGATTTCCTTGGGTAGTATGATCATCTTATCAATATTAATTCTTCCAGCCTATGAACATCTTAACAATATTAATTCTTCCAGTCTATGAGTATTTCTCCCACTGGGTCATCTTCAATTTTTTTCATCAGTGTCTCACAGTTTTCCAAGTACAGGTCCTTTACCTCTTTAGATAGGCTGATCTCTAGGCAATTTATTATTTTTAATATGATGGCAAATGAAACTCCTTCCCTACTTTCTCTGATAGCTTGTTGTTAATATAAAGAAATGCAACAGATTTCTATGTATTAATTTTGGATCCTGCAACTTTACCAAATTCATTGATGACCTCTAGTAGCTTTTTGGTGGCATCTTTAGGGTTTTCTGTGTAATATCATGTTATCTGCAAACAGTGACTATTTTTCTTCTTCCTTTCCAATTTGATTCCTTTTATTTCTTGTTCTTGTCTGACTGCTATGACTAGCACTTCCAATACTATGTTGAATAAAAGTGGCGACAGTAGGCATACTTGTCTTCCTGATCTTACAGGAAATTCTCTCAGGTATTCACCCAGTATGATGGTAAGTTTAATTAATTTTGGCCTTTATTATCTTGATGTACATTCCCTCCATACCCACTTTCTGGAGAGTTTTTAATCACAAATAAATGTTGAATTTTGTCAAAAGTTTTTTGCATCTATTAAACTAAGTCTTAAAGACTTAGAATGAACTGGAGAACTGGAATGAGTTGGAGTTTACTTGGTGAACAAGTCAAGGAAAGGCTTTCTAGACAGTGACACCAGCACATGCAAGGGCCCAAAACCTATGGTTCAAGAGGAGTGGAAAAAAGTGGTTTCCATTTGAAGACAACAACAATGGGAGACAGAAAGTTCGATCTGTGCTAAGATAAAAACAGAGAAGAAGCACTTTCAGGAAATATCTGGTTTAACAAGACTATCTTCACTGAAGAACAGGGGCTCTACTAGGCACAAAAGACAGATGAGGTAGAGTGGAACATGAGGTTCTCACTCTGAGAGAGCTGCCAGAAAGGATGGAGTGCTGCAAACAGTTTCAAGTGAGCACTTCCAACCTTGACACAAATTAGCCACACTAGCTAGTGACACTAATTAGTGACTGCCAACACTAATTTCTCCAGCAACATTTCAAGCATAGTCATGGAGGGGACAGAGGACTTCAACATATGCTATAAAGTTTTAAAGTATGCAGAATAAGTCCTAGATAGTACAATCAACCCAAATCTACTGCCATATGAACAAAGAAGAAGCTAATGACAAATTCACTAGAGTCAATGTTTCAATGTGATAGAATATATGGTTTATTTCTAATTAGTTCTAAAATAACAAAAAACATCAAGGGAAACTCCCCAGTATGACTTCCACAATAAAATATTAAGTTATTTATTTTACAGACATATGCATACATCCCTACTCCAAATTCAGCACTATTGCAAACAAAGCTACATCAGTCCCAGAAAACAGAACAGCAGCATTCTACCATCTACGGTCTAAAGACCCCAAACTTTTTGAAAAATTTATGAGCATTATGAGGAAACAATGGAAACAGTGACAGACTTTATTTACTTGGGCTCTAAAATCACTGCAGATGGTGACTGCAGCCATGAAATTAAAAGATGCTTTCTCCTTAAAAGCTATGACAAACCTAGAGAGCATATTAAAAAGCAGAGACATTACTTTGCTGACAAAGATCCGTCTGGTCAAAGCTATGATTTTTCCAGTAGTCATGTATGGATGTGAGAGTTGGACCATAAAGAAGGCTGAGCACCAAACATTTGATGCTTTGAACTGTGGTGTTTGAAAAGACTCTTGAGAGTTTACGGGACTGCAAGGAGATCAAACCAGTCAACCCTGAAGGAAATCAATCCTGAATATTCATTGGAAGGACAAATGTTGAAGCTGAAGCTCCAATACTTTGGCCTCCTGATGGGAAGAGCAGACTAATTGGAAAAGACCCTGAGGAGGGTCTTGAGGAGACATGGGGAGGAGAAGGGCATGAGGAGAAGGGGACGACAGAGGATGAGATGGTTGGATGGCATCACCAACTCAATGGATATGAGTTCGAGCAAGCTCCAAGAGATGGTGAAGGACAGGGAAGCCTAGTGTGCTGCAGTCCATGGAGTTGCAAAGAATCTGACACAACTGATCTACTGAACAACAACAACAAAATCTCAGAAGTTTTCTCAGATAATGGTTCAATTTCACATGTACAGAATATTTTAAATGAAATTTGTTTGCCCTTGGTAATCAGAAAGAACCTGAGCTTTACTGTTAGACCAAGGTTCAAATTCCTCACCAGTGACTTAACCTATGTGGTCTCAACTTCCTTATATGCAAAATATATAGATGGTGTCTATATACTTACATGTTAGAATTGTTACAAGGATAGGTTTGATGTATGTAAAGTCCTGACACATTGTAAACTTTTAATAAGCTGAAGTTTTTATTATTATGAAATTCTGCCAAAACTCTATAGATGGTAGCATCAGAAAATTATTTTAGCAGTCATAATTTCTCAATCTAATGCTCCAAATATTGTTCTACACAGTTTCTGATATACAAACTGCCATCTAATTAGCTCATAGCTAGTTTAGAATATAACCTTATGGGAGTTTGCTCTAGATGTGTGCAGCTTTATTGTAGAGGAAATGGCTTGCTGAACTAGCCCAGAAGCAGCTTGTTAAATGTTAAATTCTGAATGCTACAGGCACTCAAATATTGCATTTATAAGAATTTTTTTAATATTATAATGTTGGACATCAAGAACATTTTAGCCTAGCCACGATCACAGTCTCTCAAAATATTACTACTCTGTTATACCTTAATGACTGATCAGGAAGGAATAATATGTGATTGATTAGGTTTTCAGAGAAAAAAAGAGGTGTCTGCATCCACAGATTTATTTACTTGGTGAGTTTTCCAAACATTGCAATGGAACTGTAAAAACAATGTGATTAAAATCGATAGAGCACATCATTTGCTGATACTGTTGCCCAAGAAAAGGCAATAAGCCTTAGGCATGTTATTACTAGATTACACAATTTCACTGACGGGCTCAAGATTTTTAAAAGCAACTGAGAATAGAGAGGATTTCTTTTTTGGAGCCATGGGATTTTTGTCTTCAATTAAAAGGAAACCATCATTTCTCTCTTATTTTATGATGAAGATTTTAAATGTCCTCTATAACATTTTAAAGATAATATTAATACTAAACTTTTCCTTTGCTTCCTAAAATAAATTCAGATTAATGATCCTGATTAAAGCTAAACTGAAAGCTACTTTTAACAGTATCATATCCAACCATCCATCCACTTAACAAATACTAGAATAGTTCAGGGAATAGTGGTTATGGGGTTATTATTTCTTCAAAGTCCATACAGAAGCATATGAAAGTACAAATATATGAATTTCCAAACCTCTTCTACAAAAACAATCAATGATTCTCTTTTCTATCTTGGTGATGAAATGATAAACTTTAAAACAGGCCTTCAAAGTCAAAAAATGCTACATTTCAAAGCATGCTTTTTAATCAGATAGAAAAAGGTAGTCATGTAGACATAAATTCACTAGATTAAAAAGTACTTTTACCCTGGTCAGATCTTCTACTACACTAAAAACATAAAATTGCAGAAGATTTTGGTTGATTTATAGAGAAAATTCCAAAACAGAAACATTCTTCTGTAGCATGGGAAAACTGACAATATCAACTATGTAGTTTTATCCTTATGACAAAAAAAGTTGACTAGAAATGTTGAGATGGTTATAATCATGCATCTTGATAGGAAATACAAGGCTAGGCTCACAGAAATAAATAAACTAACCAGGTATTAGGCCCATACTAGCTTTTACCAAGAGAACATTAAATTTCCAGGGGAGCTTAGATTTTTAGACTTATATCAAACATAGATAATTTTTAAAAGAAAATCTATAAAGCACCATATACTTTCTTATCACTAATGTACATACTTACTTACCTACATACATATATAAAAGCTTTATGTTCTAAGGTACATGAAAAGATGTTCAACATCGCTAATCACCAAGGAAATGCAAACCAAAACTATTGATACATTAAGGTATCACCTCACTCAGCTCCAAATGGTCATCATCAGAAAGCCTATAAATAACAAATGTTGAGAAGGTGTGGAGCAACCCTTGTACACTGCTGGTAGGAATGCAAATTGGTACAGTCACTACTGAAAACAGTATTGGAGGTTCCTTAAAAAAAAAAAATAGAGCTATTATATGATCCAGATAGTTCACTCTGGGGCATGTATCCAGAAAAGATGAAAACTAATTCAAAAAGATACATACACCCTAATATTCATAGTAGCATTATCTATAATATCCAAGACATAGAAGCAACCTAAATATCCATCAAGAGGTGAAAGTATAAAGAATATGTGGCTATATATATACAACGGAATATTACTCAGCCATGAAAAGAATGAAACATTGCCATTTGCAGCAACATGGATGGATCCAGAGAATATCACACTGAGTGAATTAAGTCAGACAAATACAAATATTATACCACTTAAACATGGAATCTAAAAAATAATGCAAATGAATTTATTTACAAAACAGAAACAGATTCACAGACACAGAAAACAAACTTATGATTACCAAAAGAGAAGGGGGGATAGGGAGAAATAAATTGGGAGTATGGCATTAACAGATACACAATACTACAAAAGGAATTGATTTAAAAAAACACAAAGATTTACTATAACTAAATAGTAAATAGTCGATATTTAAACAAATAGTAAATATATAGGGAACTATATTCAATATAATAATTTATTGTAGAAAAGAATCCTCATAGATAAATAGATAAAGATATCTGAATCACATTGCTGTACTCCTGAAACTAATACAATATTGTGAATCAACTTTACTTCAATTTTTAAAAACAGCTTTATGTTCTAAATAGATAGCTACTGGAATAGACAGCTTTATTAACTGAATAATACAATTTTCCTTAGTTTTTCCCTCTCCCTTGGTCTCCACATTCAACAATTCTATTTCTAAAACAGTTCTCAAATCCATTCAATTTTCTCTATTCCAAATGCCTACATCAATATTACCCATTGCCTGGACTACTATGCAAGAGCTTCCTAACTCGTCACCTTGATTTCAAATCAATCCTCTCATCCAAAGTATTTGCCATACTCTAGCCAAACTTTTGTTTCTAATATGTAAATCCCACCATGTTTTTTCCTAATAAAAATCACTTCAGGCTTAACTCATACTACTTCCTCAACGTAAAGTTTTCTAACATATAGAATTTCTTTCTTGTGATGCTATGCTTTCTCTAGGCCTTTCTACATGTACTCTCAGCCTGGAAATATTCTTTCCCATTCTTCCCTTTATTGTTATAATTTCTACTCTTCTTCTTGCAGATCTTAGCTTAGGCATCATCTCCTTTGAAATTTTCTTGATGTCCTGAATCCCAGCTGAATGTCTACCTCTCTTTTGTGCACTATACTTGCTCCATAATACTCTGAATTGCACATGGTCACTTACCTGTCTGTGTCCTTCACTATATCCCAAGTTCCCTGAAAGCAGGGATGGTGTCTATATTGTTAGCTATTGTCTACCCAGTGAAGAAGTGACAAAAAGAAATACACTTTTTATAAGGTGTATTCTACCTGCAGTATAGAAAATGTATGAAAGGCAGAACAATAATGGGAATGGAAAGACAAGAAAGTATTATAACAATTTAAGCAAGACAGAAATGAAGTCTTAATTAGGAAAGCAGCATCGGGATGGGGAAAACAGATTCTACAGATATTTAGGAAGTAGAATGATAGAACTTTATAACTGCTCGCCTATAACTATGATGAGAGAAAGAGAAAAGTTAGAGAGGACACTGAGGTGGAGATGTCTAAGACTCAGTGGCTACATAAGTCCAAAGATAAAGAGACATCTAGATTTAAAACTTGTATTTAAGAATTAAGTTGTGCAAGAGGCAACTGAAATCATGTATAGGTGAGATCACCCAGAAAGGATGTGTGGAATGAAAACATAAGAGAGTCAAGGACAGAACTTTCAAAAATATCAACTTCTAAAGGATAATCAGAGGAGGAGCATCCACTGAACAATGGAAAAGAGTAACCATAGAGGCAAAAAAAAAAGGGGGGGGGTATTTAATGAAGGAAAGACTGTCAAAAGCCAAATGGCTCAAAACTTTTAAGAAAGATGAGGGCTGGAAAATTGTATTTAAAAATTAAGCTATGGGGTACTGTTGGCAAAAATGGCAGATTAGGGACCTCCAAAATTTTGTTCATCCATAAAAGCAATGAAAAAGCTGACAAAATTTTTAGAATAAACTTTTTCAGAGCTCTGGAAAAACCTTCCAGCAATACAGGAAGTGTTTATCTCTAAATCAATAAATAGTGTATCTCAGTAAAAACAGCACATTTTGCGACTTTTTAACTTCTCTTAGTTCTATCCCCCATTCTCATCTCTGCAATAGTCTTGAAAAATAACAGCCTACATTCCTGGTACATCCTAGTAGTCACTGGGTAAAGAAAGAGGAAACTGGAGCCCTTTTAAATCCTCATTCCCAACGCACTGTCATTATTTGACCTTTCTGTTGGTTCCCTGGAAGACCCCACTTATAAGTTAGTCTGTATTTGGCCTGACTCAAAACTCACCTCATACAGAAAACCTTCTCCCAAAGGGCAATTGTTGAAAACAATTACAAGCAAGTGTTTTAACTTCACAGCGGCCTGAGGAATTGGTTACTATATGGAGCAACAATAGACTAACCAAAAAAGCTTGAAAGGAACAGCTAGGAAATGTTAATCCACATAAGTTTTGAAAAGCTCCAACACAGTCTTGGGAATCTAGGAGACCACAAACAGCTGTGTATAAGGCTGTACCCAAACAAAATAAAGACTTCAAAAGCGCCTAAGCTCTCATTCTCTGGCTGAGCTTAGGTTCTGCATAAGCAGGAAATGAAGGTTAATAGTTGTCACACACCTTGCTGAGCGTTGAAGGTATACCCCAACATACACATAGAGCTTCTCAGCAAAGACTGGTGATTTGTTTGTCACAGGCATTTCTGGAAAACTCTTCCAGTCACTGGGTCACCACTAAGCTAAACAAGCAGAGACATCAGTGGCCACACAAAACAAACAACACAGCCTTCACATAATGAGTTCAGAAGAGTCACTAAACAAACTATGACAACAACCACCAGGGCAGCACAAACACCCCGGGATGGGAGAGGGTCTGATCTCTAAAGCTGCTGCATCCTTAAAATGCTGAGTTTTCAACGAAAAATTATGAGCCATGCAAAAAAAGAAAAAAAAAAAAAAAAACCCTAGAAAGTATGGCCATGCAGAAGAACAAAGGCACTCAATATAAACTGGTCCAGAGGAGGCCATATGTTATTAAACAAATACTTTAAATGAGTTACTTTAAATATGTTCAAAGAGCTGAAGGAAACTATGTCTAAAGAATTAAAAGAAAGTGTGAGGTTATCTGGCCAAACAGAGATTATCAATGAGATATATGAGTAACTTTTTTTTTCCCCCATGGTTAGCTGATTTTTGTTTTATTTTATTTTATTTTCCATTTATTTTTATTAGTTGGAGGCTAATTACTTTACAATATTGTAGTGGTTTTTGTCATACATTGACATGAATCAGCCATGGACAAATTCTGGATTTGAAAAAGTACAATAATTGAAATGAATATTTCATTAGAGATACTCAATAGCAGATTTGGGCAGGCAGAAAAAAGAAACAATGAACTCAACTGAAGATATGTCAATGAAGTTGATCTCGTTTGAGAAACAAAAGTTAAAAAAATAAAGAAAAATAAACATAGCCTCATAAACATGTGGTGATACCATCAACTGTACCAATATATGCATAATGGGAGTCTCAGAAGAAAAGGAGAAACAGAAATGGGAAGAAAGAATTTGTGAGGAAATAATGGCCAAAAACTTCCAAACTTGATTAAAAACATTAATGTCCACAACTAGAAGCTCAAAATACTCCAAATAGAACAAACTCAAAAAGATTCACATCTTGACATACGTTAGCTATACTGTCAAGAGACAAACACAATTCTGAAAGAGAGAAGTGACTTATCACATTCAAGAAATGTTCAATAAGATTAACAGCTGTATTCTTATCAGAAACAGAATGAAGAAAATGGAATGACACATTCAAGGTTCTGGGGGAAAAAAATCTACAAATCAAGAATTCTAAATCCAGCAAAAACTACCCTTCAAAAATGAAATGAGTAGCCAAAGGCCAGTATTACCTTAATAACAAAACAATCAAAGACATCATATACTTGCACATGCATGCACACACACACAACTAGAGATCAATATTCCTTGTGATTGATGATAAAAGCAAAAATCCTCAACAAAGTACCAGCAGCATATATCACCAAAATACTAAATCAAACAACATATGAAAAGGATTACACAACACAATGAGAGGAGATTTGTCCTAGAAATACAAGGTTGGTTTGACATAAAAAATCAATGTAATACACTATATTAATACAATCCAGGGAAAATAAACACATGATCATCTCAATACCTGCAGAAAAAAAAAATTAACAAGTTCCAACATTCTCTCAAGATAAAAAATTCAACAAATGGGGAACAGAAGGGAATTTTTTCAAACTGACAAAGGGAATACAAAAAACCCATAGCTAACATCATAGTTAATGGTGAAAGACTGAAAACTTTTCTCCCCAAATCAGGAACAAGTCAAGGATGTCTACCCTCACCACTCCTATTTAATATTGTACTGGAAGTTCTGCTGCTGCTGCTAAGTCACTTCAGTCGTGTCCAACTCTGTGTGACCCCACCAGGCTCCCCCGTCCCTGGGATTCTCCAGGCAAGACACTGGAGTGGGTTGCCATTTCCTTCTCCAATGCATGACAGTGAAAAGTCTAGCCTGAAGAGTACTAAACATGAAAATAAAATAAAAAGTATCCAGATTAGAATGGGAAAAGTAAAAATTATCTCTATTTGCAAATAACATCATGTATATAGAACATTCTAAGGAATACACACACACATACACATACTAATAAATGAGGTTAGCAGGGCTTCAGGATTTAAGATCAATATACGTAAATCAGTTGTATTTCTATACATCAAAAGTGAAAAATCAGAAAACAAAATTAAGAAAGTGATTCAATGCAAAAATATTAAAAAACATGAGTAAATAACAAAATAAGTACAAGGTCTGTATATGAAAACAAGAAAAAAAAAACCTGTCAATTAAAGAAACAAATGAAAGGACACTGTCTTTATAGCTGGAAAACCTAATATTGTTAACACAGCAATACTCCACAAAACTGATCTGCCAATTCAATCACTATCCATTTCCAAGCATCTTTTTCTTTTTTGCAGAAATTAACAATCCTAAAATTCATATGGAAATGCAAGGGATACAGAATAGCCAAAATAATCTTGGTAAAAAAGATCCTTTCAGTATAAAAGAAAACAAATGGAATATATACAAATAATTTCAGTGCAAGGCAGAAAACAAAACTACAAAGCACAAAATGGAAAGAGCAAGCTTTTCCAACTTGGGTAATCAAAAACTCTAATTTATTAAAGAAGATACACAAATACCAGTAAGCACATGAATAGACATTTGATTTCTTTAGTCATTATTATAATGCAAATGAAAACTACAGTGAGATATCACCTCATACTCACCAGGATGGCTACAGTTAAACAAACAAAACCAGACAATAAGTGTTGGAGAGACTATGAAATAACTGAAATGCAAAATGGCATAGCTGGTGGGAAAGTATCAATAAAATGGTATAGCCACGGAAAACAATTTGGTAGTTTCTCCAGAATTAGAGTTACTATATTGTTGTTGTTCAGTCACCTAGTCATGTCCACCTCTCTGTGACTCCATGGACTGCAGCATACCAGGCTTCCCTGTCCTTCACCATCTCCTGGAGCTTGCTCAACTCATATCCACTGAGTTGGTGATGCCGGCCAGTCATCTCATCCTGTGATGCCCTTTTCTCCTTCTGCCCTCAATCTTTCCCAGCATCAGGGACTTTTCCAATGAGTTGTTTGTCTGTATCAGATGACCAAAACACTGGACCTTCAGCTTCAGCATCAGCCCTTCCAGTGAGTATTCAGGGTTGATTTCCCTTAAGATTGACTGGTTTGATCTCCTTGTTGTTCAAGGGACTTTCAGAGTCATCTTCAGCACCACAGTTCAAAGGTATCATTCTTTGGTGTTCTGCCTTCTTTACCGTCCAGCTCTCACAACCATGCATGACCACTGGGAAGGCCATAGCCTTGACCATGCGGACCTTTGTCGGCACAGTAACGTCTCTGCTTTTCAATATACTGTCTAGGTTTGTCATCACTTTCCTGCCAAGAAGCAACTGTCTTCTGATTTCATGGCTGCAGTCACCATTCCGTGGTGATTTTGGAGCCCAAGAAGAGGAAATCTGTCACTGTTTCCATCTTTTCCCCTTCTATTTGCCATGCAGTAATGGGATCAAATGCCATGATCTTAGTTTTTTCAATGTTTAGTCTTAAGCTGGCTCTTTCACTCTCCTCCTTCACCCTCATCAAGAGGCTCTTTAGTTCGTCTTTGATTTTTGCCATTAGAGAGTGGTAACATCCGCATATCTGAGGTTGTTGATGTTTCTCCTGCCTATCTTGATTCCAGCTTGTAACTCATCCAGCCCGATATTTCTCATGATGTGCTGAGCATATAGATTAAACAAACAGAGTGACAGCAGACAGCCCTGCTGTACTCCTTTCTCAATCTTGAGCCAATCAGTTGTTTCATACAGGGTTGTAACTGTTGCTTCTTGACCTGCATACAGGTTTCTCAGTGGACAGGTAAGATGGTCTGGGTACTCCCATCTCTCTAAGAGCTTTCCAGTTTGTCATGATCCACACAAAGGCTCTAGCATAGTCAGTGAAACAGAAATAGATATTTTTCTGAAATTTCTTGTTTTCTCTATAATCCAGCAAATGTTGGCAATTTGATCTCTGGTTTCTCTTCCTTTTCTAAACCCAGTTTGGCCATCTGGAATTTCTTGGTTCACATACTGCTGTAGCCTAGCATGCAAGATTTTAAGCATGACCTTATTAGCAAGGGAGATGACTGCAATTGTCCAATGATTAGCACATTCTTTGGTACTACCCTTCTTGGGAATTGGGATGAGGACTGACCTTTTTCAGTCCTGTGGCTACTGCTGGGTCTTCCAGATTTGCTGACATAATGAATACAAAACTTTGATGGCATCATCCTTTAGGGATCTGAATAGTTCTGCTAGAATTTTATCACATCCACTAGCTTTATTAACAGTCATGCTACTTAAGGCCCACTTGACTTCACACTCCAGAATGTCTGGCTCTGGGTGACTAACCACACCATTGTAGTAATCCGGTTCATTAAGATCTTTTTATACAGTTCTTCCATGTCTTTTTCCTTCTCTTCTTGATCTCTTCAGCATCTACTAGATCACTACCACTTTTATCCTTTATTGTGCCCATCTTTGGGTGGAATGCTCCCTTGATGTTTCCGATTTTTTTTGTAGCCGAAGATGGAGAAGCTGTATACAGTCAGCAAAAACAGGACCTGCAACTGACTGTGGCTCAGATCATCAGCTTCTCATAGCAAAATTCAGGCTTAAACTAAAGAAAACTGGGAAAAACAATAGGCCAGCCAGGTGTGACTTAAATCAAATCCCATATGAATGCACAGTAGAGGTAACGAACAAATTCCAAGGGACTAGATCTGGTTAACAGTGTGCCCAAAGAACTACCACAGAGGTCCATGATACTATACAGGAGGCAGTGAACAAAACCACCCCAAAGAAAAAGAAATGCAAGAAGGAAAAGTGATTATCTGAGGGGGCTTTACAAATAGCAGAAGAACAAAGAGAAGCAAAAAGCAAAGGAGAGAGGGAAAGGTACATCCTATTAAACACATAATTCCAAAAAACAGCTAGAAGAGACGAGAAGGCCTTTTTCAGTGAATAATGCTTAGTATTAGAAGAAAACAACAAAAGGGGAAAGACCAGAGATCTCTTCAGGAAAGAGTCACCATATCGCCCAGCAACTCCTAGGTATGGATCCAGGAGAACTGAAAACATATTACACAAAAACTTATACATAATGGAACAAAGCAGCACTATTCACAGTGCCAGAAAAGTTAGAAACAATCTAAATGTCTTATCAACTGATGTATAAACAAAATGTGGTATGTGACATGTATATATAAAATTCAGCCACTGATACATGTACAATGTGGATTAACCCTGAAAATAAAATGATAAATAAAAGAAGCCAGCTTCAAAGACCATATATTAAATGACTCTATTGATAAGAAATGTCCAGAAGAGGCAAATCCATACAGATAGAAAGTAGAATAGTGTATGTCAGGACCCAGGGAAAGGGGAAAAGGTGGCAATGTAATGTGATTACTAATCGGTATGAGCTTCTTTTGGGGGAGAAGATGTTCTTGAATTATAAGGTAGTGATGGTTGTGCAACCATGGAGTAAAACACTTTAAACCGGTAAAATTTTCAAATATTAAGTTGTCCCTGAAAAGTTGCCAAGATTAAGTAACTTGATGGGGGCAGACTAAATATGAATTCTTAAAAGGCAAGGCACTGGCCACTTATCTCAAGCTCCGTCTACAAGGCATCAAAATATTAATTGAAAAGCAGGAATTCAGCCTTATAGCTTTACTTAATTTCAGGGCCCAGTCATACAAAAAAAGACTACGTGAGGTCTTCTCTCTAGCAGCCTTGCCCCAAGAAGGAGCCTTAGCAAAACCCTAGGCCAACTAGCCCTCTAGCTTAGCTCTCTGCTGGTGAACAATGCTGTATTCTCTCCATTACATCATGGATTGCCTAGGTTCAAGTCTTGGGCACTTACTAAATCTGTGTTTTTAATCTACTTAATCTACTTTTGTACTTTAGTTTCCTCATCAGTAACTTGGGATAGTAAAGCACATTTCATAGGTTATTATGAGGATTAAATGCTTACACTAGTGCCTAATGAATTATAAGCCCTCAACACACATTGTAGGGTAATGGAACAGGGCATGAGTCTAAATCATGACCAAATGCCTCACATTATGTCCCAGAAAAGATTCTTTGATAAGTTCTATCTATTCATTAGTAAGTTCTATGGTAAAGAGAAAGGTAAAGGTAACAGTGAAGGAGGAAAAATAATGCATATCCATGTCAAACCCACAATAGCAAATAATATTTTTACATTAAGAATAAAAAAAAATTTTTAATTAAAAAAATAAAAAAAGAACTAATACACACACATGTATACATACATTGAAATTAATTATTAATTTAAAACACCCTTAATATTTATAATATACTCTATTTGTTATTCTTGTCTATTCTATTCCCAATTTTTAAAACTCTTGTCACATCACCCTATTATCCCTCTACTAAATTGATTTTCCTACCCAGTAATTGTCATGGTCCAAAGTTTGACCAAACTGGCATTGAAAAATACGAATCTGGCATGTGACCATCTAATTTTAACACTTTCCAATACTTTGGCCACCTGATACGAAGAGTTGAGTCATTTGAAAAGACCCTGATGCTGGGAAAGATTGAACACAGGAGGAGAAGGGGACAACAGAGGATGAGATGGTTGGATGGCATCACTGACTCAGTGGGCATGAGTCTGAGTAAACTCCGGGAGCTGATGATGGACAGGGAGGCCTGGCTTGCTGCAGTCCCTAGGGTCACAAAGAGTCGGATACGACTGAGCGACTGAACTGAACTGAACTGAACTTTAAGACAAAGAAGAATGAATTAAGTGCTCAATAAAGGTTGGTATTGTGGGAACACAAAAAGAATTAATAATTTTGACTGCGTCACCTAGGATCCACTGCATACAACTATAGACTCGAATGGAAATTCAAACACTAGGAATTAAGAATTGGTCATAGTTAGTCTCCTTTATACTATTATTTCCCCAATGTGGGTAGAAGACAAGCTGTTAAAATATTCAATACACTAACTAATGGCAAAGCTTCAACATAAACTTGACAGGTGTTATTTGATTTGTTAATTAGACAATGTTGTTGTTTCTCTTGTCCCTTTACTCTCTTCCTCTAGGATAAGCGCCAAACACCATAGAGTTCTCAATGCCCTGTCACTAGTCCACTCACTGTTCAGAGCACCTGCTTTTACCTCTATCCACATTTCCAAGGTGCTCAGGTACTCTCAAGGCCCCAGTTTTACCTCAAGTCTGCCACAGTTTCCCCACTACCCCACCACTATATGGCAATGGTAAGCAGCTTCACGGGCTTCCGTGGCTCAGCAGTAAAAGAATCTTGCCTGCAATGCAGGAGCTACAGGAGCCACAGGTTTGATCCCTGGGTCAATAAGATCCCCTGGGGAAGAGCATGGCAACCCACTCCAGTATCCTTGCCTGGAGAATCTCATGCACAGAGGAGCCTGGTAGGCTACAGCCCATAGGGTTGCAAAGAGTGGACATGACTGAAGCGACTTAGCACACGCATGCAAAACAGCTTCAAAACTTGGCCCAAATCTTTTCTATATGCTTTGGAAAGGCAAAGGGAGAAGTAATAGTTTATAACATAAACATGTTTAATCTGCATTGAATGGGTAAATTACTGCTTAAGTCATTGATTTTGCCATATCCAGATGCTGAAGGAGCTATCCAGTATCTAAACATGAGATTCACAGATGAATAGGCTTCTCAGAATTCAGCTCTGTATGTACCATATACTATATTTCAATTATATCCAAAAATACATAGTCTATATAAAAATTAAAAGTTACCATGGTAAATTTATATTATCACAACTATAATCACTTTACTATTAATATTATCACACTGGCAGCTATATCCATTTATTCAATCATTTATTTAATAATATTGGTCATATTCTACTACCTGTGAGGAATTATGAACCCTATAAAGGAAACAAAATAGTAAAGTCCTAGATCCTTTCCATCTAAAAAGAAATAATATGGCATATATACAAGTAGTTTCCATGCAAGACAGAAAACAAAGGTATAAAATACAAGATGGCTCTTTCAACTTAGGTAATCAAAAACTAATTTATCAAAACTCAAATTATGGTTTACTAAAGTTTAGATCACATTTAATAAATAACAACTAGTTCATACATCTTTAAAACAAGAAAACAAAACTCTGCTTTTTAATACACTGTCTAGGTTTGTCATAGGTTTTCTTCCAAGGAGCAAGCATCCTTTAATTTCATGGCTGCAGTCACCATCTGCAGTGATTTTGGAGCCCAAGAAAATAGAGTCTGCACTGTTTCCATTGTTTCCCCATCTATTTAATATGAAGTGACAGGACTGAATGCCATGATCTTCATTTTTTGAATATTGAATTTTAAGCCAGCTTTTTCACTCTCCTCTTTCACCTTCATCAAGAGGCTTTTTAGTTACTCTTCACTTTCTGCCATTAGAGTGGTAGCATCTGCATATCTGAGGTTGTTGATATTTCTCCCGACAATCTTGATTCCAGCCTGTGCTTCATGCAGTCCAGCATTTTGCATGATGTACTCTGCATAGAAGTTAAATAATCAGCTTGACAATATACAGCCTGGCCATACTCCTTTCCCAATTTTGAACCAGTCCATTGGTCCATGTCCAGTTCTAACTATTGTTTCTTGACCTGTATACAGGTTTCTCAGGAGGCAGGTAAGGTGGTTTGGTATTCCCATCACTTTAAGAATTTTCTACAGTTTGTTGTGATCCACACAGGCAAAGACTTTAGCGCAGTCAATGAAGCAGATTTTTTTCCTGAAATTCTCTTGTTAGCTGCAATTGATTTCCTTTCTTTATATTTACAGGAATATTTCATTCCAAAATTGTCAATGAAATCAACAGTCTAAACAGAACACTTGAACCATAAAATATATACAAAATTGGGACAGAATTAAAATAAGTACATTATTTATTTATTAAGCATTTTCCACTAGGTCCTGAGGCTAGTGGGGACTAAAGAACTGTACTATGTCCCTCCTGCTCCCTAGCATGGAAGAAATCCTTTGCATCCAAGGAGACAAGAATGTGAGGAGCATCAAGATACCTTGAAACACTAAACAAAGAATAAAAAACTAATCATGGGCTCAAACAAATTACTAAATTATTTTTTTGTTAATGCAACTTAGGTTTGAGAAGGTCAAGCCTATGGAGACAGCAGAAGGAAAAGTATTTAAAGTTCTCATGTGGAGAATCAGGAAGTAAAAGCATCCTAAAGGAAAAGACAAACTTACTGGTAATGGAAGAAGAGAGGGTCTTGGTGTGGAAAACAGAAATATTATTTTCTTGCAGTAGTACTTATTATATATGTTGGATAAATAAAAGACCCTTTCCTCCCTTAGTTAAGGAAAAAAACTATTTGGAAATTTAGAAATATTTTCCAAAATGCTTTGATAAAAGGAAAAACAAAACTGAAATTACAGACTCTCAAGAAAACTATGAAGAGCAAAATGTTTCCTACCAAATTATGGGGAACAGTGAAAGTTATATTCAGAAGAAATTGTATGGCTTCAAATGCTTTACTTATAAAAGAAGAAAAAGGAAAAAGAAAATTAGTGTTCACATTTAGCAACTAGGAAAAGAACAAATAAATAGACAGTAGAAAGAAAAGATGAAAAGGGTAAAGCTTCAATTAATGAAACAAATATCTCAAATAGAAAATGAATAAATCTAAAAAGTGATTCTTTAACATGATTAATAAGATAAAGAAATAAAGAAAATCAAGATATGTATATAATTCAACTTGATCATGGTGTATGAACTTTTTATGTGTTGTTGGATTCAATCTGCTAATACATTGCTAAGGATTTCTGCATCTATAATCATCAAAAATATTGACCTGTAATTTTCTTTTTTGGTAGTATCTTTGCTTTTAGTATCAAGGTAATAATGGCTTCATAGAATGACTTCGGGTATATCCCCTCCTCTTCAATCTTCTAGAAGAGTTTGAGAAAGGTATATGTTCTTCTTTCTATATTTGGTAGATTTGCCCTGTGAAAACATCTAGTCCTGGGCTCTTGTTTGCAGGGAGTTTTTTGTTCTGTTTTGTTTTTCACAAGTTATATTTCAGTTCTAGTCATTGGTCTGTTCAAATTATCTGTTTCTTCTAGATTCAGTTTTAGCAGACTGTATGCTTCCAGAAATATTTCTTCTACATTGTCCACTTTGTTGGCATATAACTGTTCATAATATTTTCTTATGGTATTTTTTATTTCTGTGATATTGGCTGTAATTTCTTCTCTTTCATGTCTTATTTTATTTGGGTCCACTTTTCTTCTTGGTGAGCCTGGCCAGAGGTTTGTCTATTTTGCTTTTCCTTTCAAAAAAACAGCTCTTGGTTTTATTGTTTTTTTTTTCTATCTTTTTAATCTTTATTTTATTTACTTACTCTCTGATCTTTCTTATTGTCTTACTTCTGCTGACTTTTGGTTTTGTTTGTTCATCTCATAGACAAAATGCATCTGATAAAATTAGCCATCCATTCATGATAAATATTAATACTCTAGCAAAAGTAGGTATAGAGGGAACGTATCTCAAAATAATAGGAGCCATTTCTGACATACCCACAGCCAACATAATACTCAATAGTGAAAAGCTGAAAGCCTTCCCACTAAATTCTGTAACAAGAAAAGGATGCCCACTCTTACCATTTCTATTCAACATTGTACTGGAAGTCCTAGCCACAGCAATTAGACAAGAAATAAAAGGTATCCACATTGGAAGGGAAGAGGTAAAATTATCCTTATATGAAGATGACATGATACTCTATATAGATAACCCTAAAGGTCCTGGGTGTTCACTGGAAGGACTGATGCTGAAGCTGAAACTCCAGTATTTTGGCCACCTCATGTGAAGAGTTGACTCGTTGGAAAAGACCCTGATGCTGGGACAGATTGGGGACAGGAGGAGAATGGGACAACAGAGGATGAGATGGTTGGATGGCATCACCGACTCGATGGACATGGGTTTGAGTAAACTCCAGGAGTTGATGATGGACAGGGAGGCCTGGCGTGTTGCAATTCACGGAGTCACAAAGAGTTGGACACGACTGAGCGACTGAACTGAACTGAACTGAAAGACTCCACACAAAAACTATTAGAACCGATACATGAATTCAGCAAGGTATCAGGATACAAGATTAATATACAGAAATCTGTTGCATTTCTTTATACTAACAATGAAATATCAGAAAATATAAAAACAACCTCATTTAAAATCACACAAATACCTAAGAATAAACATAACCAAAGAGGTGAAAGACTTAAACACAGAAAACCAAACATTGATAAAGGATATCAAAGATGATTCAAGGAAGGAGAAAGATATCCCTTGTTCTTGGATTAAATAATTTAGTTATAATGGCCACACTACCCAAAGCAAATATCATTTAATGTGATCCCTATCAAATGATATTTGTCACAGAACCAGAACAAGTAATCCTAAGATGTATACAGAATGACAAAAGACTAGAATTGCTTTGGCAATTCTGATGAAATGTTTTTTCTGCTGGAAAAAAAAAAAAAAGCTGGAGGCATAATGCTTCCAGACTTCAGATAATACTACAATGCTACAGTAGTCAAAACAGTATGGTATTGACACAAAAACAGATACACAGATCAATGGAACAGACTAGAGAGCCCAGAAATAAACCTACACACCTATGGTCAATTAATATTCAACAAAGGATGCAATAATATACAAAAGAGATAAGATAGTGGTGTTGGGAAAGTTGGATAGCCACACATGTAAATCAGTTAAGTTAAATCCCTCACATCATCAGTTCAGTTCATTTCAGTCGCTTAGTTGTGTCCAACTCTTTGCAACCCCATGAACTGCAGCACACCAGACCTCCCTGTCCATCACCAACTTCTGGAGCTTGCTGAAACTCACGTCCATCAAGTCGGTGATACCATGCAACCATCTCATGCCTCACACCATACACAAAAGTAAGCTCAAATTCGCTTAAAGACTTAAATATAAGCCATGAAACTGTAAAACTCCTAGAACAGAACACACGTAAAACATTTCCAACATGAATCATAGTGATGTTTTCTTATGTCAGTACCCCAAGGTAACCGAAATAAAAGCAAAATTTTTTTTAAATGAGATCTAATCAAACTTATAAGTTTCTGCACACCAAAGGAAATCATACACAAAATGAAAAGATAGGGGGTGGTCCTAAGATGGTGGAGGAATAGGATGGGGAGACCACTTTCTCCCCCACGAATTCATCGAAAGAACATTTGAACACTGAGTAAATTACACAAAACAACTTCTGAATGCTGGCAGAAGACATCAGGCACCCAGAAAGGCAGCCCATCGTCTTTGAAAGGAGGTAGGAAAAAATATAAAAGATAAAAAGAGAGACAAAAGAGGTAGGGACGGAGATCCATCCTGGGAAGGGAGTCTTAAAAAAGAAAGTTTCCAAACACCAGGAAAAACTCTCACTAGCGACTCTGTGGAGTGCCTTGGATCCTCAAAGGGCAACATAACCGGGAGGAAAAATAAATAAATAATTAAACCCCACAGATTACGTGCCTAACGGCAACTCCCAATGGAGAAGCAGTGCAGACACTCGAATCCGCCACTAGCAAGAGAGGGCCAGACAGGGAGGCGCAGGCTACACTGCTTAGGGTAAGAACCGAGCCTGAATGCCCGAGGGCAATATGAGGGAACTAACTTGAGATAGCAACCCAGACTGTGGAATAGCTATCCCCCGAAAAGCCCTAACTTAAGACACCGCCAGGCCGCCAGGCTGGCTCACAGAACAAAGGACTAAGCAGAGCTAGCTGGCTGCGAACCATCCCATCCCCCAGCCCCCCCCCCCCCCCCCATACAGGCAGGCGAGGGCAGCCACAGCCGGAAGAGTGCAATTGCAGCCCCAGAGAGGCATCCTATACCAAACTGCAAGCAGGCTTCGTTGCTAACCAAGACTTCTTGGGATTCTGGACAGTCAACATCCACCGCGAGGGTTGCAGCCAGAGATCAGCTCCCCAGAAGAGACACACGGCACACCTGAGAAGGCGCGCAGGTTGTACACTCAGATTGTACACTCAGAAACCAAAGAGGCAGGGACGGGGGAAGCAATAAGTGACAGCCCCCGTCCCCACCCCCACCGGGGGCGACCACGCTCGCCAAGCACCTGGTCACCCGAGCTGCTCGGACCTGGGACGGGCGCAAAAACGCAGGCTCAACCAAGTCTGCGCCTCTGTGGAGGACCCGAGACCCTGAACCTGAGCGGCTTGGACCTGGGAAGTGCAAACAGCTCAGGGCCCGCCTCAGACAGTTCCCCTGCAGAGCAACCCGGAGCCTGAGCAGTGTAGACCGGGAAAGCACACACTCCGTGCAGCACGACTGAACAAGTGAGCCTAAAAAAGTGACCACCACCGCCCCCTTGTGTCAGGGCGGAAATTACACACTGCAGAGACCAGCAAACAGAAGCAGCTAAAACAGAGGGAACCGCCTTGGAAGTGACAGGTGCAATAGATGAAAGCCTGCAGTTAGCACAGACTACATAGGAAAGGGCCTATAGATCTTGAGAAGTGTAAGCCGGATCAAGGAACTATCTGAAAATGAACTGACCCCACACTGTCCACAACAACACCAGAGAAAGTCCTAGATATATTTTTACTATTATCATTTTTTAAATTAAAAAAAATTTTAAGTCCTCTATTACTCCTTTAATTTTCATTTTTATAACCTACTATTACTCTGCAAAAAAAAAGACCCTATTTTTTAAAGCAAACTTCATATGTATATATTTTATAATTTTTGTGACTTTTTTTTCTTTAATATTGTATTTTTGAGAATCTAACCTCTACTCTAGATTTTTATCTTTGCTTTTTGGTATTTGTTATCAATTTTGTACCTTTAAGAGCTCAATGTTCAGTACCCATTTTTACTTGGGAGCGAGATTACTGGCTTGACTGCTCTCTCCCCCTTTGGACTCTCCTTTTTCTCCACCAGGTCACCTCTATCTCCTCCCTCCCCCTTCTCTTCTCAACTCTGTGAATCTCTTTGTGTGTTCCGGGCTGTGAAGAAAACTTAGGGAACTGATTACTGGCTAGATCTGTCTCTCTCCTTTTGATTCCCCCTTTTATCCTCCTGGCCACCTCTACCTCCTTCCTCCCTCTTCTCTTCTCTGTGTAACTCTGTGAACATCTCTGAGGGATCCAGACTGTGGAGAGCACATAGGGAAGTGATTGCTAGCTAGCTTGCTCTCACCTCTTTCGATTCCCCCTCTTCTCCTCCTGGTCACCTCTATCTCCCTCCTCCCACTTCTCTATGTAACTGTGTACCTCTCTGGGTGTCCCTCACTGTGGAGAAACTTTTCATCTTTAACCTAGATGTTTTAACATTGGTGCTGTACAGGTGGAGAAGTCTTGAGGCTACTGTAAGAATAAGACTGAAAACCAGAGGCAGGAGGCTTAAGTCCAAATCCTGAGAACACCAGAGAACTCCTGACTCCAGGGGACATTAATCGGTAGGAGCTCATCAAATGCCTCCATACCTACACTGAAACCAAGCACCACCCAAGGGCCAATAAGTTCCAGAGCAAGACATACCATGCAGCTCCTCCAGCAACACAGGAACATAGCCCTGAGCTTCAATATACAGGGTGCCCAAAGTCAAACCAAACCCACTGACATCTCAAAACTCACTACTGGACACTTCATTGCACTGCAGAGAGAAGAAATCCAGCTCCACCCATCGGAACATCAACACAAGCTTCCCTAACCAAGAAACCTTGACAAGCCACCTGTCCAACCCCACCCACAGCAAGGAACCTCCACAATAAAGAGGAACCACAAACTGCCAGAATACGGAAAGGCCACCCCAACACAGCAATATAAACAAGATGAAAAGGCAGATAAATGCCCAGCAGGTAAAGAACAGGATAAATGCCCATCAAACCAAACAAAAGAGGAAGAGATAGGGCATCTACCTGATAAAGAATTCCAAATAATGATAGTGAAAATGATCCAAAAGCTTGAAAACAAATTGGAGTTACAGATAAATAGCCTGCAGACAAGGATTGAGAAGATGCAAGAAAGGTTTAACAAGGACCTAGAAGAAATAAAAAAGAGTCAATATATTATGAATAATGCAATAAATGAGATAAAAAACACTCTGGAGGGAACCAACAGTAGAATAACGGGAGGCAGAAGATAGGATAAGCGAGGGAGAAGACAGAATGGTAGAAATAAATGAAACAGAAAGGAAAAAAGAAAAACAAATTAAAAGAAATGAGGACAACCTCAGAGATCTCTGGGACAATATTAAATGCCCCAACATTCGAATCATAGGAGTCCCAGAAGAAGAAGACAAAAAGAAAGACCATAAGAAAATACTTGAAGAGATAATACTTGAAAACTTCCCTAAAATGGGGAAGGAAATAATCACCCAAGTCCAAGAAACCCAAAGAGTCCCAAACAGGATAAATCCAAGGCGAAACACCCCAAGACACATATTAATCAAATTAACAAAGATCAAACACAAAGAACAAATATTAAAAGCAGCAAGGGAAAAACAACAAATAACACACAAGGGAATTCCCATAAGGATAACAGCTGATCTTTCAATAGAAACACTTCAGGCCAGGAGGGAATGGCAGGACATACTTAAAGTGGTGAAAGAAAATAACCTACAGCCCAGATTACTGTACCCAGCAAGGATCTTATTCAAATATGAAGGAGAAATCAAAAGCTTTACAGACAAGCAAAAGCTGAGAGAATTCAGCACCACCAAACCAGCTCTCCAACAAATGCTAAAGGATCTTCTCTAGACAGGAAACACAGAAAGGGTGTATAAACTCAAACCCAAGACAATAAAGTAAATGGCAACGGGACCATACTTATCAATAATTACCTTAAATGTAAATGGGTTGAATGCCCCAACCAAAAGACAAAGACTGACTGAATGGATACAAAAACAAGACCCCTATATATGTTGTCTACAAGAGACCCACCTCAAAATAAGGGACACATTCAGACTGAAAGTGAAGGGCGGGAAAAAGATATTCCATGCAAATAGAGACCAAAAGAAAGCAGGAGTAGCAATACTCATATCAGATAAAATAGACTTTAAAACAAAGGCTGTGAAAAGAGACAAAGAAGGACACTACATAATGATCAAAGGATCAATCCACAAGAAGATATAACAATTATAAATATATATGCACCCAACATAGGAGCACCCCAATATGTAAGACAAATGCTAACAAGTATGAAAGGGGAAATTAACAATAACACAATAACAGTGGGAGACTTTAATATCCCACTCACACCTATGGATAGATCAACTAAACAGAAAATTAACAAGGAAACACAAACTTTAAATGATACAACAGATCAGTTAGACCTAATTGATATCGATAGGACATTTCACCCCAAAACAATGAATTTCACCTTTTTTTCAAGTGCACATGGAACCTTCTCCAGGATAGATCACATCCTGGGCCATAAATCTAGCCTTGGTAAATTCAAAAAAATTGAAATCATGCCAAGCATCTTTTCTGACCACAGTGCAGTAAGATTAGATCTCAATTACAGGAGGAAAAACTATTAAAAATTCCAACACATGGAGGCTGAACAACACACTGCTGAATAACCAACAAATCACAGAAGAAATCAAAAAAGAAATCAAAATATGCATAGAAACAAATGAAAATGAAAACACAACAACTCAAAACCTGTGGGACACTGTAAAAGCAGTGCTAAGTGGAAGGTTCATAGCAATACAGGCATACCTCAAGACAAGAAAAAAGTAAAATAAATAACCTAACTCTACACCTAAAGCAACTAAAAATGAAGAACCCCAGGGTTAGTAGAAGGAAAGCAAGCCTAAAAATTAGGGCAGAAATAAATGCAAAAGAAACAAGAGAGACCATAGCAAAAATCAACAAAGCCAAAAGCTGGTTCTTTGAGAAGATAAATAAAATTGACAAACCATTAGCCAGACTCATCAAGAAACAAAGGAAGAAAAATCAAATCAATAAAATTAGAAATGAAAATGGAGAGATCACATCAGACAACACTGAAATACAAAGGATCATAAGAGACTACTACCAGCAGATCTATGCCAATAAAATGGAAAACTTGGAAGAAATGGACAAATTCTTAGAAAAGTACAACTTTCCAAAACTGAACCAGGAAGAAATAGAAAATCTTAACAGACCCATCACAAGCACAGAAATTGAAACTGTAATCAGAAACCTTCCAGCAAACAAAAGCCCAGGACCAGACGGCTTCACAGCTGAATTCTACCAAAAATTTAGAGAAGAGCTAACACCTCAAACTCTTCCAGAAAACTGCATGGAGAAGGAAATGGCAACCCACGCCAGTATTCTTGCCTGGAAAAGTCCATGGACAGAGGAGTCTGGCGGGCTGAAGTCCATGGGATTACATGACTGAGCATGTGTGCACGAGGGTGGAGGGAAATGGGTTGGTAGCAATAAAGTGGTAGAACTAAAAAAAAAAAAAAAAAAACAACTGCAGAGGAAGGTAAACTTCCAAACTCATTCAATGAGGCCACCATCACCCTAATACCAAAACCTGACAAAGATGCCACAAAAAAAGAAAACTACAGGCCAATATCACTGATGAATACAGATGCAAAAATCCTTAACAAAATCCTAGCAAATAGAATCCAACAACATATTAAAAAGATCATACATCATGACCAAGTGGGCTTTACCCAGGGATGCAAGGATTCTTCAATATCCGCAAATCAATCAACGTAATACACCACAGTAACAAATTGAAAGATAAAAACCATATGAGTATCTCAATAGATGCAGAGAAAGCCTTTGACAAAATTCACCATCCATTTATGATAAAAACCCTCCAGAGTGCAGGAATAGAAGGAACATTCCTCAACATAATAAAAGCTATATATGACAAACCCACAGCAAACATTATCCTCAATGGTGAAAAATTGAAAGCATTTCCCCTAAAATCAGGAACAAGACAAGGGTGCCCACTCTCACCACTACTATTCAATATAGTGTTGGGAGTTTTGGCCACAGCAATCAGAGCAGAAAAAGAAGTAAAAGGAATCCAGATAGGAAAAGAAGAAGTGAAACTCTCGCTGTTTGCAGATGACATGATCCTCTACATAGAAAACTCTAAAGACTCCACCAGAAAATTACTAGAGCTAATCAATGAATATAGTAAAGTTGCAGGATATAAAATCAACACACAGAAATCCCTTTCATTCCTATACACTAACAATAAGAAAATAGAGAAATTAAGGAAACAATTCCATTCACCATTGCAACGAAAAGAATAAAATACTTAGGAATATATATACCTAAAGAAACAAAAGACCTATACATAGAAAACTATAAAACACTGGTGAAAGAAATCAAGGAGGACACAAATAGATGGAGAAATATACCGTGTTCATGGATCAGAAGAATCAATATAGTGAAAATGAGTACACTATCTAAAGCAATCTATAGATTCAATGCTATCCCTATCAAGCTACCAACAGTATTTTTCACAGAGCTAAAACAAATGATTTCACAATTTGTATGGAAATACAAAAAACCTCAAATAGCCAAAGCAATCTTGAGAAAGAATAATGGAACTGGAGGAATCAACCTGCCTGACTTTAGGCTCCACTACAAAGCCACAGTCATCAAGACAGTATGGTACTGGCACAAAGACAGAAATATCAATGGAACAAAATATAAATCAATGGAACAAATCAATAGATCAACAAATCAATAGGTCAGTGGAACAAAATAGAAAGCCCAGAGATAAATCCATGAACCTATGGACACCTTATCTTTGACAAAGGAGGCAAGGATATACAATGGAAAAAAGACAACCTCTTTAACAAGTGGTGCTGGGAAAACTGGTCAACCACTTGTAAAAGAATGAAACTAGAACACTTTCTAACACCATACACAAAAATAAACTCAAAATGGATCTAAATGTAAGACCAGAAACTATAAAACTCCTAGAGGAAAACATAGGCAAAACACTCTCCGACATAAATCACAGCAGATCCTCTATGACCCACCTCCCAGAATATTGGAAATAAAAGCAAAACTAAACAAATGGGACCTAATGAAACTTAAAAGCTTTTGCACACAAAGGAAACTATAAGTAAGGTGAAAAGACAGCCCTCAGATTGGGAGAAAATAATAGCAAATGAAGAAACAGACAAAGAAAAAATCAAAAAAATATACAAGCAACTCCTGAAGCTCAATTCCAGAAAAATAAATGACCCAGTCAAAAAATGGGCCAAAGAACTAAACAGACATTTCTCCAAAGAAGACATACAGATGGCTAACAAACACATGAAAAGATGCTCAACATCACTCATTATCAGAGAAATGCAAATCAAAACCACAATGAGGTACCATTACACGCCAGTCAGGATGGCTGCTATCCAAAAGTCTACAAGCAATAAATGCTGGAGAGGGTGTGGAGAAAAGGGAACCCTGTTACACTGTTGGTGGGAATGCAAACTAGTACAGCCACTATGGAGAACAGTGTGGAGATTCCTTAAAAAACTGGAAATAGAACTGCCATATGACCCAGCAATCCCACTGCTGGGCATACACACCAAGGAAACCAGAATTGAAAGAGACATGTGTACCCCAATGTTCATCACATCACTGTTTATAATAGCCAAGACATGGAAGCAACCTAGATATCCATCAGCAGACAAATGGATAAGAAAGGTGTGGTACGTATACACAATGGAGTATTACTCAGCCATTAAAAAGAATACATTTGAATCAGTTCTAATGAGATGGATGAAACTGGAGCCTATTATACAGAGTGAATTAAGCCAGAAAGAAAAACATCAATACAGTATAATAACACATATATATGGAATTTAGAAAGATGGTAACGATAACCCTGTATGCAAGACAGCAAAAGAGACACAGATGTATAGAGCAGTTTTTTGGACTCTGGGAGAGGGCGAGGGTGGGATGATTTGGGAGAATGGCACTGAAACATGTATATTATCATATGTGAAATGAATCGCCAGTCCAGGTTCAATGCATGACACAGAGTGCTCGGGGCTGGTGCACTGGGATGACCCAGAGGGATGGGATGGGGAGGGAAGTGGGAGGGGGGTTCAGGATGGGGAACACATGTACACCCATGGTGGATTCATGTCAATGTATGGCAAAACCAATACAATATTGTAAAGTAATTAGCCTCCAATTAAATAAATTTATATTTTAAAAAAGATATAGTGCAAACAAAAATAAATAAATAAATTTCTTTTTTTAAAAAAATGAAAAGATAACCTATGAACTGGGAGAAAATATTTTGGAAATGATATGACCAACAAGGGCTTAATTTTTAAAATATACAAACAACTCATACAGCTCAATAACAGTAAAAAAATGGGCAGAAGACCTAAATAGATATTTCTCCAAAAAAGACATACAAATGATCAAAAGGTACATGAAAAGATGCTCAACATTGCTAATTATTAGAGAAATGCAAACCAAAACTATAGCAAGTTATTACCTCACTCTAGTCCATATGGCCATCATCAAAAAGTCTACAAATAACAAATGCTGGAGAGAATATAGAGAAAAGAGAACCTTCTTACACTGTTGGTGGGAATGTAAACTGGTACAGTCACTATGGAAAACAGTATGGAGGTGCCTTCAAAAGCTAAAAATAGAGTTGCCATATGATTCAGCAATCCCACTGCTGGGCATATATCTGGAAAATATGAAAGTTCTAATTCCAAAAGATATATACATACCAATGTTCAAAGTGGAACTATTTACAACAGTCAAGACATGGACACACCTAAGTGTCCACCAACAGATGAACAGATAAAGAAGATGTGATACATATATCACAATGGAATATTGCTCAGCCATAAAAAAGAATAAAGTTGCATTTGCAGCAACTTGAATGGATAGATTATTATACTAAGTGAAGTAAGTCAGACAAAGAAAGACAAACATTATATGAATCACTTATATGTGGAATCTAAAAAAGCGATACAAATGAACTTATTTACAAAATAAACAGACTCACAGACAAAGGAAAAAAATTATGGCTAAGGGGACAGTGGGGAGGGATATATCGGGAGTATGGGATTAACAGATACATGCCACCCTATGTAAATCAGATAAACAGCAAGGACCTGCTGTATAGCACAAGGAACCATATTTAATATCTAGTAATAAACTGTAATAGAAAAGAAACAGAGTAAAAAATATATATATATAAGATTCAGAGTATAAAAGAAATCATAAGCACAGATGAGAAAACCATTAAAATAATTACAAAACAATAATACTTCCAATTCTACAGTAATTTTCTTAGTCACAATTATTGCATAACAAAGTACCTCAAAATCAGTGGCTTAAAGCAATGATTATTTTATTATGCTCACAAATTTTATCAGTCAGGGAAGGCTCATCTAGGCTAGAGTCTTTCATGTGACTGCCTTGATATGCCAGCTGAGTTGTCATCATCTGAAGGTTCAACTAGACTGTGTGTCCAGCAAGGCTTACTCAACTGGCTGGCAATAGATGCTGGTTGATAGCTAGGAGCTTACACATGGCCTATCCCGAACAGTGGGCTCAGAGTGATCAGACTTCTTCTTTGGCAGCAGACTTCTCTGAGAGAGAGACCCTTGAGAACTGGATAAAAGGTGCATGACCTTTTCTGAACCAGCCTTGGAAGTTAAATAGTATCACTTCCACCATTTTCTACTGGCTGAAGTAACTATAATCCTACCTAGATCCAAAGGGAATGAACATAAATTTAAGCCCTAACAGAACTGTTTTAAAAATTGCAGAAATGTTTTAAAGCCACCACAGCAAAAAATCTGAAACCTAGAGGAAATCAGTAATTTTCTAGCAGAACATGAATTCCCAGTCATGACCCAAGAAGACGTAGAAAGCTTGAGTAGATCAAATGCCATAGAAAGATAGGAAAAGTGATTAAAGATCAGCCATTAATTAAATGCATCGGGTAGTTTCACACTTGAGCCCTATGTAACTTTTAAAGAAGTGCCATGTTATTTAAACTAGAGGATCTCAAACTTTAATGAGCACCAGAATCACCTTACCAAGGAGTAAACATGCAGATTCCTGGGTACCATCTCCAGAGATTCTGATTAGTAAGTCTAGAGTATGGAACAAGAAACTTCATTTTCAACAAGCATACAGGGGGTGTTCACACCACTTGTCCATAGATGGACTGAATAGCACTGATTTAAAGCAGCAACTGGTTTGCTGGCCAAGTCTGGTCTGCCTCTGGTTTTTATAAATAAAGTTTTGTTAGAATATAGCCACACTCATTCATTTACATAGTGCCTATGTCTACTTCTGTGATATAAAGACAGAGTGGAGTTGGTGCACAAAGACTAATCCATAAAGTCTAAAATACCTAAAATCTGGCTCTCTGCCAACAAAGTTTGCCAACCCTTGATTACACCACTATATTATTCTACTTCATTATAGTTTCCCTTTTTCAAACTTCAGAACTTTTGATAACTCCTGTTGATACTAATAGTTAAAGTGCAAAACAAATATGACAAATAGCTTTCATCTCACAGGCACCTAGTTCACCACCTGTATTACCATGTTGAAGAGGATGTGAAACTGTCCAGGTTCAGTGAGAAAGAAAGTTATGCTTGATTAGAGATGTTCACCATGGGCATTTACTTGTGGAACTTGACTGCAAAATACACAAGTTTTAAGAATCTTCTTAAAAAAAGAAAAAAAACTGTTGGATAACTGCAACAAAATATGGATATAATGCACACATTTTTAACTACACCATTAACAATGTATTAGATTTTGTTCCAACTGCTGTGGAAGTTATTGCAAAAATATATAAATATTTCACATTCATAACGAAGTGAAGTAAACAGATCATTTTGATATTTTATCAGAGTGTAATGCAGACCAAATTTGTCATGTTTGTACACAAGATTTCTGAGATTGATGTCTGCTCATGAAAGAATACTAATAATGCTTCCAATGCTGTGAGCCTATATTTTATCAGTTGAAAACGTCCCCATTATTAAGACATCTTTCAAAGACCCTCTTAACTTTAGGGGTGAGTTTTGCACATTAACACCATTTTCCCATGATGTTATTTCTAAAATAGTGACTCAGAACATAACAATAGCAGAAATGACATTTTAAAATTTGCATATTTACATTATTATTTAAAAGGAAAGTATGCATTTTTTTGGTGCGAGGCAAAAGAAAAAGTGCACAAGAAAATATATGTGTGTGCTTGCAGAAAAAAAATTGCAGATGAAAATTTCCACTGTGGGCAAGAAACAGTTAAATACTACTAAATCCCAGTAAATCAGGAAGTCAGCAGCAGGGATGCCATGAAGCCCAAGGATGGTGGCCCAGGAAAACTGACCACATAGCGGAGGTCCTAGAGGAGCAAGGCAAGGGTGGCCAGGCATACACAGATAGGATTTTTTCCTACCACTGTATTACTCCTTGCATTCACAAAGCCTGGAATGTAGGAAAAACTCAATAAACATCTGTAGAAGGAAGGGTAGAAAGCATGAAAAATGAAAGGGAGAGAGGGCAGAAGTATATACAGCAAAGCTGTGGGTCCATTTGAAATACCAGGTGGTAATTACAAAGAACACTTGGGGAAGGTTCAGTTCAGTTCAGTTGCTCAGTCGTGTCTGACTCTTTGTGACCCCATGGACTGCAGCACTCCAGGCTACCCTGACCATCACCAACTCTCAGAGTTTACTCAAACTTGTGTCCACTGAGTCGGTGATTCCATTCAACCATTTCATCCTCTGTTGTCCCCTTCTCCCACGTTCAATCTTTCCCAGCATCAGGGTCTTTTCAAATGAGTCAGTTCTTCGCATCAGGTGGCCAAAGTATTGGAATTTCAGCTTTAGCATCAGTCTTTCCAATGAATATTCAGGACTGATTTCCTTTCGGATGGACTGGTTGGATTTCCTTGCAGTCAAAGGGACTTTCAAGAGTCTTCTCCAACACCACAATTCAAAAGCATCAATTCTTTGGTGCTCAGCTTTCTTTATAGTCCAACTCTCACATCCATACGTGACTACTGGAAAAACCATAGCTTTGACTAGATGGACCTTTGTTAGCAAAGTAATGTCTCTGCTTTTTAATATGCTGTCTAGGCCGGTCCTTTTCTTCCAAGGAGCAAGCGTCTTTTAATTTCATGGCTGCAGTGACCATCTGCAGTGATTTTGGAAACCAAAAAATAAAGTCTGTCACTCTTTCCATTGCTTCCCCATCTATTTGCCATCTACTTGGGGAAGGTAACTGGTAACAAATAAGTTTCTCAACTAAAAGTGAAGGTGGCCAGGTAATCAGCCTACAGTTGCTAAGCATCTGATATGCAGAGACAAGGAGCCGCTCTACAAAGGACACAACAGCTCCTAACATATTAGAAGCAAGTCTCTCTAGCTCCTGTGCACTGTCTCTAAATACCACAAAGACAACTACATGCCAAGGAAGAATATAGATCCTCTGAGACTTTTAACCTTGATACACAAGAGGAAGCATTATTTATTATGTGGTCTCTCTGGCATAAAACCCTGTATAAACATCTAGCAACAGAAAAGGAGGAAGGGCAGATGGGACTGTGCAGTTGATGATATTCAGTATGCTGGGTGAAATGTATTGAAAAGCTAGATAACTTCAATTTTACATGGCATAGAAGTTTTTAGAACTGGCAAGTCCATGTTTATAACTATAGACTGTACATCTCCTGAAAACATATACAAAAATTTGTATCTGTGAGTGTGTAGGCATTCTTCTAAGAAGGGAGTCCAATACTTTTATGAGAGTGCCAAAAGGTCTACAATCTACCATACCCCCTTTCCCCAACTTTAAGAACCACAACTGCCATGATTCACAAACTAGATCATTTGTGGGACACAACATTCTAAATTTAAATAAAAAAGAAGATATAAGAGTATAACACTTGTCATAAAGGTATTATTTCTTCAAACTAGGTTCAGGTACATATGTGTGTGTGTGTGTGTGTGTGTGTAGAGCAAGGTAAATTTTTTTGTACTGAGGTCTGGGTCAAAATGTTTGAGAGCCACTGCTCTAAGGCATAAGAAATGGCTATACACAACTTTGTAACATATTAAATCACCATCCATTGAAAACAATTAGGTGAGCTGTGGGTCCAGCGGGTATTCTGCTGTTTTGAGTGACACATGATCCACCAAAATGAAACTGCTATTATTAGAGAACTGCAATCTGCAATACTCAGAAATGAACATATATCTTATAAGGTCCTATTGATCTTAAGGAGACCAAGGACTATAAAGAGGTTGCCTTTGAAAGGACCCTGCATACTGGGTGTCTCTGGGAAAACGTGAAACACTGAATTAAGTGTTTAAGAGTGAGAAAAGTGCACACTTTTCCCTTAGACAGAATCTTCTAAGCATCTCAGAAGGATATCAGGGAAGGGGAGAGTACAGAAATCCATCCTTAAACCTGGCACAGCAATGAGTTTTAGAAAAATTATAATTTCTTTTACACAAAAGATACAGTAAATTTGCCAAGACCACTTGGGTGTAGGGGTGTCACTTTAGTCCCAATTACCAGTATCTGGTACTGTCCATTATTCTCTTCTAAGCCTCAAGAAAAGAAACAAAAATGGCCCAGGCATCGGATTACTTTGTTTAGGGTCTAAAATATTACTAAAGCAATTTATAGATTTGAGTTGTCCCAATCAATGCAAAATTTTCAAAAGTATCCTAGATTTTGCACAGCCAGACCACTACCTTCCTCAATCTACAAAAGACTAGAAGCTATCCCTCAGACAGGTTCTGGCTTGGGGTTCAAGTATACCCGAAACCAAAAGGGAAGTACCATACTGAGATACTCTATCCCTCTTGCCCTGCTTACCCCCTAGAATGCATGGAGCCAGGCTTATATCACCCTGGCTGGAGACCAAAATTTCCTCACTGGAGAAACTGCCTGATACATGCAAAAAGGTGCAAAGGTACTGACCTAATGGGCTTCTTCCCCTAATCCCTACTTGTTGTTGTATGGTCGCTAAATCATTTCCAACTCTTTTGCAATCCTATGGACCGTCGCCCACCAGGCTCCTCTGTCCATGGGATTTCTCAGGCAAGGATACTGGAGTGGGTTGCCATTTCCTCTGCCAGGGAATCTTCCCGACCCAGGGATTGAACCCGCATCTCCTGCATTGGCAGGTGGCTTCTTTACCACTGAGCCACCACAATCACTGCAGCCCCCAGTAAAAGAGCTTAGATTGTTCCCAGGTCACCTTCACTAGCTGACACAGAGGTTCTGACACAATTTTAATACCTCGCTCTTAAACAAGAAAACATAGACATTTTACGAAAGTCTCAAGTGTGAAAGAGAACAAACAAGTGGGGGCAAAGGATCTCAGAGAAAAAAAGAGAGAAGGCCAGGAGCAAAATCATACCATATGTATAAAAAAATCCTCTGAGAGTAAAAAGATATCATATCCATAAAATAAGAAGCCACAATAAAAGATCATTCGGAAACCAGAGAGAGTCCTGAAAAATCTAAAAAAGTTTTTTAAAAAATAAAATAAAGGAGTTAGAAGTTAAATTTGGGAAATACCTTAGAAAACAGACCAAAATGACAAAAAGGTGGAAATGAGAGTGAATAGATAGTAAAATTAAGGATCAGCCCAGGAGGTACAACATGTGACTAACCAGAGTTCAAGCAAAAAATATAGAAAATAAAAGAGAAGCAATTATCAAAGAAATAATACAGATAAATTTTCATAGGAGTAAAGAATTTCCAAATTGAAAGAGCCCACAGATTTCACAGCAAAGTTAATGAAAAATGATCTACATCAATAATCATGAAATTTCAGAACACCAAGAATAAAGAGAAGAAAGATCAGTAAGGTACCTTCACAACGAACAGAGATACTGATAGACGTTAATCCCACTAAAAGTGGGACCACCACACACCCTGTGTCTGATGATGTAATGCAAAGCTTATGATGTGAAACAATAGAAAATACACAACACCACTTATGAAGCATTATTGTTTAATAATTGAACTAGAACTTAGTCAAACAAATCTAACTACTAAAGAGCTTTTCATTTAAATTGTATTTTTGATACTAAAATTTCATTTGAATACTAAAATTTCACTTGGCTATTACTCTTTATATCTTCTATTTCCATGCTGAGATGTTCTGTCAAGGGAAATATTAAGGGTGAACTTTGTCATTTTAGCAGTCATAAGGTATATTTTTATAGATTACTTTGTTGTCACTAACTAAAGAAAAAAACGCCAATTGCAAGAATTTTTCTGGAAAAACAAAATAGTTCATGAATATAGGCAATTTCCCATTAATTCTGCAGAGTAACCCAAACTGACAAGATGTGTCCTGCACTAATGTCTGGTGCTCAACAAATGCTGAATGAATGAATGAATGGACACACACGTATGCACATCTCTGCAGATGTTGAAAGAGAAGCAGAATGCCTACTCCTTTTAAAAGGTCTTAAAGAGGGGAGAAATCTAAAGCTTTACTCTCCTAACAGAAAAGCCCCTAAAAGTCAGGGTCAGCAATTGCTTCAGGAGATAAATATAGAATAATGAACCACTACTGTCTGGCCAATTAACCATTCTCACAAGTGTAAAAGTATATAAAAGCTAAGAGGAATGTTTCCAAATATACCCCTGATATAAACTAGTATGATTAAGTTTGAGTTGTCCAGAATTTGTTCTCCCTTTGATGTTCAGCCATATCCAAGAATGTCAGGTCTAGCCAGAGGATTTCACTCCTGAATGATATGGCAAGTTCACAGAAAAGGCATTCTTATACTGCATATCAAGCTCAATCCTCCAGGGTCTTGATGACAATCTCTGGACACTGCGCTGCATCTCACAAGTTGTTCTTTCAGTGGAGGCAATGGATCTCTCTGTCCTGATCTGATGAGGACATGAATAATCTTTTGGGAGACAGTGCATCAGTGAATAGGTGGACTAAGACTGCTGGCCAACAAAGTGGAGATTAAAAACTCACCTGGAGACTCACCAAGCCAAACTCTCAGCACAAACAGGTGGTGTGCTTAGTCGCTCAGTCGTGTCCGACTGCGACCCCAGGGACTGTAGCCTGGCAGGCTCCTTTGCCCATGGAGATTCTCCAGGCAAGAATACTGGAGTGGGTTGCCATTTCCTTCTCCAAAAACAGGTTAGATTCTGCCAAAAGGCAAGGATATTTTCACTTTTAGCCTAAGCAATGGAGAACTCATAAAACATCAGTACTAACAAGGGCAAACTACCCTCGTTTTGGATTACAACAGGACAGCAAAAGATTTAAAGAAACTACCTGCAATTGCTTTCTTATGCTAAAGAATGCCCCCTAGCAACTCATGCAATTATTACCTGGCATTAATATAGTCATGTGATTTACCTGGCATTTAACTAACATGAATATGTGTAAAAGAACTTGGAGAGGTTACCATATCCCTTTAATAGCTAACTCATAATTTAAGTAATACACAGAGGCTAATATAAAATTTAAGCTATAAATAAATTAATAAAGAATATTTGATAAATCATCCTTCAGTGGAGCCATAAACTAAAGATTATATGATCAATTTAGGTTCTAAACAACATTTTACAATGGAAAATAGACAAAGCAATTAAAGGTCCCTAATTCAATTCAATTCAGTTTAATACCTTTAAGATAGGAATTGGATTAAATTATTGGGTTAGTGAAAAAGTTCACTGGGTTTTTCTATAATATGTTAAGGAAAAACCCAAATGAGCTTTTTGGCCAATCCAATATATCAATTACTTGAGAAAATGTGCACATTTTTCAATGAGCATATTATTTAAAAACTGACCTAATTTACTAAAGAAAGAACAGAGACTTTTCATCTCTCCTTTTCCATATAGGGTTTTTTTGGTAAATAGTTCTGTTTCTTGACTTGGTAGTGTAAGACAATTTTACATGTCCTGCTTGATCTGCTGAAGCAAGGTAACTCAGTAGGGATTTTCATTTCACCCAGAGCGTAGTTTTATACAAAGTAAGTTTCCTAACTTCAGAGAACTTAATAACTATTCCCAATGAGAAACTCTTTAGGCAATGGCAGGAATCAGCCCCATGTAAGACATTCTGCTCAAGTACAGTGTGAACAACTCCTTACTAAACAGCTTTTTTCACAAATTTCAATGCGTTAGATATGTTCATGCATATCCTTCTATCATTGTATATTCTAAAATAAAAAATATATATAATGATACACAGTCCTAAGTCAGTTGCTATTCTACTTTTCAATTGTTTCATATGTTTCACAACTTAAGTCTGTGATATTACAAGCCCCTCCAGAAGACTTAAATAGCATTAAAACACTGCTTTCAATTTAAAGGGCAAAATATCTGGAAAATTAAGGTCACAATGTTAGAGAGTCTAATGGAGTATGGATTTCTGCTTGAAGTACTTCAACCAGAAATCTCAGCAATCTTAAATCTGTCTCTCCTGGATATAATAAGTTTTAAAGCTTTGAATGAATTTTCAGAATATGTTTCATATGTCTCATAACTTCAGAAAAGGATGCTGCAGAGAAGCAAAGAGAACAGTTTCTACAATAATGGAATTTTTATGCAGTACCAATAAGTTACAGAGCCTTTAAAACAAAAGATGAATAGGATCATCTTAAAAGGAGGAAAAAATAACAAGCATTTAGGTTTCTTTGTAAGAACTTGCTCTTAGGTACAAAGTATTTTTAAAAAGATCAAGAAATAGTAGATTATTTTATCCCAGATGTCATAAATGCTATCAAATCATGATTAAATCAACAGTTAATTTTAAAATATAAGTTTTTTATTTCAGTTATTTTTATAGCTAATATGCCTAGTTTCATATTCCATTATAAAACCTAAGTCATTTTTCCAGATAGGGCACTACCCAGAAAATACTGAAAGACCAAATCACATGGAACATGTACAACATTTGAAATAGGGAAATAATGCAAAATATAGTTCAAAAAATTTGCTTTTAGAGTGTTCATTTAAAATAGTGGTTCTCAATCATTGGTGATTTTGCCTTCCAAGGAACACTTGGCAATATATGGGGACATTTTCAATTGTCACAACCAGATGAGTGCTATTGGCATCTAAAGGTTAAAAGCCAAGGATGTTGCTGAACATCCACAATGCAAGAAAGGCCCACAACAAAGAATTAGCCAACCCAAAACAACAGTAGTGCTAAGGCTGAGAAACCTTGATCTAAAGCAAAACCAAAGCACACAATCAGATGTGCTTGAACAATGAATACATATTTGCTGAATGAATGAATGAACCTTAATAAGTAAAATCACTTCATTTGTACTTTTTATGGCTTCTTATTATCTCTATCAATCTGATTGTGCCTAATACAGGCTCTATTTCTGTTCTCAAGATCTTCAGCTACTCATTCATCTTATTCCCCTATGGTATCAAGTATGACCAAATGAAACCACATGTCTGTCAAGGAACTTGCCCTGTGATATGGTTCCAAGGGAATCCAAAAGAGGAACACTATATTGACCATTTAATTGTCATTCAAATTAGCAAATGAAAACACCTTCAAATGCCTTCAGTTATTAAAGGCTCAAGAATATATAGTTTTTAACTATGGGAGTTAAAACACTATTACGTCATTTGGACATACTTGTTGATAAATCAATGTATTTCAAATTTACATGTTAAGACTAAATAATTAAAACAAACAGTCTTTAGCAAATATTCATCATGTGAACAATGTGACAAGGTAAGGTTAAAAGGCCCACATGATCTTCTTAAATAATAATGCACAATTTCCAGGTCAAAACAATCTTCAAGAAATGTGGGGGAACTTCCCTGGTGGTACAGTGGTTAAGAATCTGCCTTCCAACACAGGGGACACAGGTTCAACCCCTGGTCAGGGAACTAAGATCCCATGTGCTGTGGAGCAACTGAGCCCAGGCACCACATCTACTGAGCGCACCCCACAACGAGAGAGAAGCCCGTGCAACTCAACAAAAGATCCCGCATGCCACAACTAAGACCTGACACAGCCAAATCAATGAAAAAATATTTTTTTAAAAGAAAGAAAGTTATTTTTAAACTCTAGGGTCCCTAATTTAATATGAAAACTGCATCCAGAGATGAAATTAGATTTTTCTACTTTTTTAATCCAGATTTATATGTCTCCTTAATCACTATCTATTTAGAGATTTCTTAAATTAACAAATACCTAGAATCATGATTGCCCCTGAAAAGAATTACAGATATTTTATTTTTCACTTATAACTTGGAAGATTTTTTAACAAATACCTAGAATCATGATTGCCCCTGAAAAGAATTACAGATATTTTATTTTTTACTTATAACTTAAAAGATTTTATTTGTTTTGCTATTAATATTTATACAGTAATTTTATAAGAAAAGTAAATCACATAGTCAAAGAGAAAGAACCTCTGATGATTCACATCTACTCATCAATTTACAGAGAATCATATATTATTCAAGGGTTAAATTTTAAGAACAATAGAGTTAATCATAAAGATATGAACTTTCTAAATGATTTCTTTTTAAAGAATCTGCTGCTAATATAAAGGGGAAAGTGAATAAAACTGAAAGAGACTGACAAAGAGATGCTTCTAGCCAAAACAGTAATGTTAAATGAATTACAAGTACTAAATCAATCATAAATAATTACACATTATTCCACAACTGTACTTTGTTTTACTTGTCCTTGGAGAGAAATGTTTCTACCAGAAATCCTGCATATTTAAATATTGCCTTAGATAATGTTATTTCAGCATAAAAAATAAACTAAGAATTATGTCAACTAGAGCCATGGCATGGTCCTATAGTCATAGACTGAAGAGTAATCTAAAAGCTGTTCAAATGTTTATTCAGACAGAAATAAAGGGCACAGCTTCTCAAAGAGAAACGGGTTTTAATAAAAACTTGTAAAGTTGTCCACCAGAGGTATAGGTCCAGATGAACCAATGAATAAGGAAATTCTGTGTGGGATTGTTCCAAACTCATTTGAAGTCACATGCACTTGGAAAACCCAAAACAATCAAAATAAGTACATTATCTAGACATGCTTTCAAATCTATTTCTCCCCGCTGGGTATCAACAACCGGAGAGGGTTGATTTGTTCTTTTCGTCTTTTTTACAGCTAAATGAGCATGCAAACCTTCAAAAGAGAGGTAAAAATGGAAATGACAGTACCATTTATGAATCTAAAGTAATCTCTGTGAATCAGTGCCAGTGAAATGGGCAAAAAGACATACAAACATCCCAAGTGAGTAGTAGCTCTGTAAGAAAATGAGAATTTAGGATGACCAACATTACAAAAGATATTTTTGTATATCAATCCCTTGATGCATTTTGTCAGAGGCCACTAACAACTTTCTAAGAGCAATCTAGCAACCAACAATCAACTTTTAAATCCCTTCCAAAATTTTTTTGTTTAGACCCTACCATATGCAAGAGATTATGTTAGGCACAGTAAGAAAAGCAAAGACTCATCCTTCACAGATTCTGGCCTCAAGAAGCTTACAGGTCTAATGGGGATGACATGGCTAGAAATAACTTTAAAACAAAATAAGAAGAGTAAAGAGCTTAAAGAGCAGTAAAAATAACACGTCCTAAGAAGTCAGAGGGCTTCCCAGGTGGCACTAGTGGTAAAGAACCCGCTTGCCAATGGAGGAGATATAAGAGATGCGACTTTGATCCCTGGGGTCAGGAAGATCCCCTCGAGGAGGGCATGGCAACCCACTCCAGTATTCTTGCCTGGAGAATCTCATGGACAGAGGAGCCTGGGAGGCTATAGTCCAACAGGTCGCACAGAGTCAGACATGACTGAAGCAACTTAGCACGCATACATGTAAGAAGTTAGAAGTGGATTTCACCCACAGTCCAGTAAAGACTCCACCTTCCAATGCAGGGGGTATGGGTTCAACTTCTGGTAGTGGAACTAAGATCTCACATATTGGAGGGTGCAGCCAAAATAAATAAAATAAATGAATATTTTATATCATATGAATTAATGAATGAAATATAGTCATTAAAATAAAAGAATAAATAAAACTTGTGTTTTTTTTTTAAAAGTGACTTTCAGCTGGGGTGATCAGAGAAGAACATTGAGATTAAGTGGGGATATCTGTGATGGGCCTGGAAATATATGCTCTTTGGACAATCTCAGGAGGTAAACATAAGGGAATAGAAACAATACAAGTGAAGGTGGACCTATGAGAAAGCATCCATGGCTCATCCAGAAATTCTACTGGCTAACAGAGAGTACTGAAGAAAGAGAAGTAATTAAAGATGAAGTAGGACACCAAGACCAGGACCAATGTGGGAGGGCTGAGAAGTATGGACTTTGTTGGGTAACTGGGGAGCTGGTAAAGGTTTCTGAGCAGGAGAAAGCATCATCAAAATTGTGCTTTAGAAAAATCAATCTAGCCGTAATTGAAGTAACTGAACATCAATCAAAGGCAGATGATATAGCACAGTGAATATAATGTAAGCCTGCAGGAATTCAGGAATTCATTTATAAAAATGTAATTTATATGCATCCTTTCAGTAACACAGCTCTATAAACTGTCTTGCTCATAGACTAGTACCTAATTATATAAGCATCTAAAAAGGTCATAAGTACTATAAAATGATATTGCAAAACCTCTTGCCTCTGCCTGGAAATCCTTCTACCCCCTTTCCCTTCCGGTAAACTACTTATCCTGTAGGTCTAAGTTTAAATGTCATTTCCTCAGAAAGGCCTTTTTTAATCACTTATCCAAATTAGGTCTACCTGGTTTTTTTTTTCTCTTTCAAAAGAATATATACTTTTTCTTCATAGCATTTATCACAATTTATATGTTTTGGTCAATAATTTGATTAAAATCTCTCTCTCCCACTAGATTGTGAGAGGAAGGATATTACTAATTTTGTTCATCATATTCTCCAGAGCCTAAAACAGTACAATACGGGTAAGTGAAATGAAAGTCGCTCAGCCGTGTCCAACTCTTTGCAACCTCATGGACCATACAGTCCATGGAATTATCCAGGCCAAAATAGTGGAGTAAATAGCCTTTCCCTTCTCCAGGGAATCTTCTCAACCCAGGAATCAAACCCAGGTCTCCCTCATTTCAGGCAGATTATTTACCAGCTGAGCCACAAGGGAAGCCCAAGAATACTGGAGTGGGTAGCCTATCCCTTCTCCAGTGGATCTTCCCGACCCAGGAATTGAACTGGGGTCTCCTGCATTGCAGGTGGATTCTTGACCAACTGAGCTATGAGGGACAACACAGGGTAGGTGCCTGATAAACATTTGGTCTGTGAAGAATGAATGAATGAAGAGGAGAAGAACAGGTTTTTAGGCCACCACTGTAATGCCCCCTCTGCTAAATGTGCTATTGACAAAGATACTTTCTTCCAAAGGGAAAATTTAAAGAAATCTTAAATTTCAACTTAGAACAAGGCCAAATTGCTCTCTTCTAAAATCAGAATAAAATTTCTGTCTTCTAGAATCATAATAAAAGTCTACACTTCTTACAAAGAAAATCTTAAATCAAATATTCAAGCCAGAATATACATTTCTACTCCTCATATTTTTATGAGAAAATTCATAAAGCAACTACTAAATAACTGGAATAAGGAATGGAATCTGAGTACAGAGTAAACACTATAAGTCAGTTGTAAATAGGTCATTACATTCTTGTAGTAACTTCTTGATCTATGCATGCCATGTTGGAGCCTCAAAAAGAACTTCAGCATTCAACAGGAAATGTTTTATGTTAACCTAAATCATCACTGGAGTAGACAAAACCCTCAAAGAAAGATGACTAAATTTCTTCACAAACAATTCATTTCCATGTAATAAATATATGGCTTTAAATCATATGCTATTTATACTTTTGACCTCCAGGCCACAAACATGGTACAATGTTTCATTCATATAATAATATATTCATAAGAGGTTAGCAAGGAATATTATTCAGTCACTAAAAACAACAAAATAATGTCATTTGCAGCAACATGGGTGGACCTAGGAGCTTCACTGGTGGCTCAGCGGTAAAGAATCTACCTGCAATGCAGGAGACACAGGTTCAGTCCTTGGGTTGGGAAGATCCCGTGGAGGAAGACATGGCAACACACTCTAGGATTCTTATCTGGAGAATCTCATGGACAGAGCAGCCTGGAGGGCTATAGTCCATAGGTCACAAGAGTTGGACACAACTGAAGTGACTTAGCACACACGTACCGATGGACCTAGAGATTGTCCTGCTGAGTGAAATAAGTCAGAGAAGGAGAAATAGCATATGACATCCCTTATATGTGGAATCTAAAAAGAAATGACACAAATGAACTTATTTATAAAACAGAAATAGGCTCACAGATTTAGAGAATGAACTTATGGTTCTCAGTGGGGAAGAATGGAGGTACGGGATAGGGAGTTTGGGATGGACATGTACACACTGCTATATTTAAAACGGATAACCAACAAGGACTGTACAGCACAGGGAACTCTGTTTAATGTCATGTGGCAAACTGGATGGAAGGGGAGTTGGAGGAGAATGGATACATGTATATATATGGCTGAATCCCTTTGCTGTCAGCCTGAAACTATCACAACATTGTTAACTGGCTACACTTCAACATAAAATAAAAAGTTTAAAAGGAAAAAAAAAGATCAGCAATGTAATGAACTTCGAAACGTCCAAAGGAGTTCAACATGTGGCATTTGGGACCTTAGGACCAGATGCAGCCCTCATAAAAATTGAGAAAAATCACCTAATTCACCAGTATACCTGTACTAGGAAGGCCTAACCACCAGAAAGGAACCAAAGAAGTTGGCTGAATTTGAAATGCTGAGCTAACTTGGTACACGGGAGTACCTAGAACAAAGGCAAAACATGATTTCCATCATTCATTTGGAGGTCTTTGTGCAACTAAATTCTGCAAACCAGATGCACTACAGAAGCTGAAAATGAAAAGATCAACACAGATTTGTGCAAGGAGGTAGTGAGTTTTGCTATAAAGAGATATCTGCATTCTCAAAAAAAATCACTACACTGTAAAAATCACACAATAGAACACATATGCTTTATGGAAAAAATGCAGTTAGGGACACAACGTTAAAAAATTTTGTCAGAGACAAACACACAAAATACAGGAATCCAATACAACTGGTAGCACAGTATCATGCATATTAAATGGTTAGGAAAATATATAAGTATTGTACCTCCATCTTGAAAAAGACCTGAAGCTTGTCTGTGGATGTGAGTGCTTGAAAGGTTGTAGCTTGTGAATTAATTGTTAAGTGATAGAAATAAGGTTATCTGAAGTTGCAGTGTCCAACTCTTTGCGAGCCCATGCCCACCAGGTTCCTCTGTTCATGGAATTCTCCAGGCAAGAATACTGGAGTGGGAGCCATTCCCTTCTCCAGAGGATCTTCCTAGGTATCTTGCATTGCATTGCAGGCAGATTCTTTACTGTCTGAGCCACCAGGGAAGCCAAATTGCTTCCTAATATATAATAAACATGCTGAAATAAATTCAAGTTTTAATAGCAGAACTGACTGTATGGGTATTTAGAATCAAACAACCAGTGCCAACTGGATACTATAATCATTTCTCATTGCTCAAATGTCTTGAGCTCACAAGACTTTGAAGAATCACAGAATCTCTAATAGGAAAAAAAGTCACAATTCCTAAATAGATTTGTGTAAGTCATATGGCCAAACTCTAGAAATAGTGGAGCCTGCTAGGCTCCACGAAAGTACAATCTTCTTCATAAAATCATTGCCTTTAAAGCAATAAGTATATAGTAACATAAAATCTAAATACTACTGATAAACACAACATTTGATCAAATTTGTTTTTACTTAGAAATTAGGATCATCTTGTCCTGTCATCTTCACTATCATCATTAGCACACCTCCTCACATTTTCTCTTCACCCTCAGCAGTCACTACTATGATGACCAAGGCAACGAAGCCAACACACTGGCATACCTGAACTCATAAATCTTTCCAATAGCACTGCTCTTGTCCTTGGTGCTAGGCTGGTATCATAACAATGGTCATATAGTGAAAAGAGCATCTGCTAACAGATTCCATTTCACCTGTTTTTAATTAGGAAAATCCAACCTCCAGGAGAAATGTCTGAGCCTCTATTTACAGTATTTATCGAACATTATTTATTCCACAGGCTTGTAAGCATCAAGAGCACTCAGGTCAGTGCTTTATAAAATATAGGGGCTTATTTATTTTCATTGAATAAATGTTAGTTGAACTTACTTGATTGGTTTTGCTATTTATCCAAAATGATTTCAGTACCGAAATATTAATTTCCATTTTCAAAAGCAACATAGTCACCAGTCACCACTAGTCAAAGATTATTTTTGTTTTTAATTACTATGAAATTAGAAGATGACTGCTGTAAAAAAAATTTGGAAGACTTGAGTCTTGAGGGTACTAAGTCTTGAGAGGACACTAACCTCTATTCCTCACCTCAAGAGAGAACTAATTTTAATGGCTCTCATGTAGTACTCTAGAAATTTTCTATACATATCTGTAAGAATATATTATGCATTATTTTTAGTAAATAAGATCATACTATATCCTCATATGGGCTTCCCAGGTGGTGCTAGTGGTAAAGAACCCTCCTGCCAACACAGGAGATGCAAGAGATGCACGTTCAATCCTGGTTGAGAAAATCCCCTGGAGAAGGGAATGGCAACCCATTCCAGTATTCTTACCTGGAGAATCCAGAATTCTTACCTGGACAGAGGAGCCTGGAGGGCTACTGTCCATAGGGTTGCAAAGAGTTGGACACAACTGAAGTGACTTAGCACACACACACATGTATTCTCATCTAAGTTACTTTTTTCCCTAAATTTATAGCGCAGTCATTTTCCTGTTGTCAATAATATTCATACAGCCTTTGTTTTAGTGACTATGTAATATTCCAAGGTATATAAGCACCTTAAAATATTTAATAAACTGATATCAATAGTCAAGTAAATTGTTCTCAAATTGTTTCTATTATAAGCAATGCAAAAAAACCATCCTATTACATATATCTTTGTACCTTAGAATAAATATACTTGTGGAATGTATTCTTAGAAGTAGCACTGCAGAGGTAAAAGATATGAATATTCATAATTTTGACAAATACCAAATTGTCTTCAAGAAAGGATATGAGAATGCCTATTTCATTACATCCATTTCACCATTAGATATTTCCAAGTTTTTCATCTTTGTCAAATTGATAAATGAAAAATGGCATCCCAATCTCATTTTACCTCTTTAATTATAAGTGAAACTAAGTAATTTTTCAAATTTTTAATATTTTTATTTTTCTGTAAAGTCCTATGATTATCCATTTTTATACTGGGTTGCTCATATTTTCTTGTTGACTTATCAGTGACCCCTAAATATTACCAATATCAATCCTTCTTCCGTCAAATATTTTATAATTATTCTTCCCCACTTGAGTGTTTGTTCATTGATTTTTATCACGGTGATTTTGCTATGCAAAGACCCTTGCTTTCTATGAAGTCAAATTATTAATCTTTACCTTGATGGTCTCTGGGTTTAGAGTTATACTTAGGAAGACCTTCCCTGCCCTAAGATTATAAAACTACTTGCCCAAATTTTCTCCTTAAAATAATAACAAGTAATTTTTACTGAATGCTTACTCAGGGCCAAGCACTATTCTAAGCACTTTGTATATATTATTGCACTTAATCCTCACAACAAGCTTAGTAGGTGGGTAGTGTTATTATCACCATGATACAGATGAAGATTCTGTGACTATGGGTAAGGTTTAAACTTATCTGAGGTTACACAGCTGGTATGTAGCAGTGCCAAGTTTTCAACTCAGACCAGGAAATTCATTAACTTTAAGCTTTAACTACTGATTTTCTCTGACTCTTAGTGACTCCACTAAGAAAAACAAGGAGTTCACATACTTATACATACCTTTACCTCTTCTTTCTTCCCTATCTTATATTTATTAATTCCCTTTTCATTATTAATTGTACAGCCTTTACATTTCTTCTGTTGCAGTTATTCATATTTTAGTTCCATACTTAAATGGATTCCACATACTCTGGGAGTCCTTTAACAGACCTGTTTCTCCACTCCCAAATTCTTTAACCTTATTTATCACTGAGAAGACTAATTTTATTCATGAGGCAGTTTGGGGGGAACTAGATCCTTGAATGTTTGCGAATATTATTTGTTACCTTATACGTAAACCACTGCTTGACTAGGGATCAAGTCTGCCCACAGACAGAGACACGGTCCCACTGCCTCCTGGCTTTGCATGTTACCATGGTACCTGAGAGTCCCTGGTGGGGCAGTCAGTAAGGAATCCACCTGTAATGCAGGAGACCCTGGTTTGATCCCTGGGTTGGGAAGATCCCTTCAAGAAGGAAACGGCAACCCACTCCAGTCTTCTTGCCTGGGAAATCCCATGGATAGCCACGTAGCCTAGTGGGCTACAGAGGAGCCTAGTGGGCTACAGTCAGTGGGGTTATAGAGTCTGACAAGATTCAGTGACTAAGCCACCAACCACCACCACCCTGACACCTGAGGCCAATCTGATTCTCCCCCTTTGGGGTAACTTTTTTTTCTGCCTGGAAGCCTGTAAGAGCCTTTTCTCAACCTTGAAGTATACTAACTTTGCTATTATATGCTTACTTGATATTGACTGTCCTGTCTCAGTTTTTCCTGGAACTGTGTGCCCTTTTGATCTACAGATTACAAATTTCCTTCATCTCTGAAGGCCTTTTCCTTCCATTATATACCTAAATATTTTCTATCCATTTGTCCTGCTCTCTTTATTAGGCACACCAATAATGCCTATGTTGGGTCCTCTCTGCCTGTCTTTATTGTCTATAGTATATTAGACAGAACTTTTAGTTGTACATCTACAGCAGAAGGTAAACCTGAACTAGCTTGGACAAAAGGAATGTATTGAAAAGACTCTAGAATACCTCACATAACTCCAAGAAATGCATGAAGAGCAGTTGGCCCTCAGGGATAACTGGAACCACAGACATGAATACCACCACTACCAGGACTGATGATCTCAACCAGCAGTGTTTCTCTCAACTTTTATTTCTTCTTCTATGTGTTGTCTTGGTTCTTAGCACCACAGGGAGACCAACTTCCTTCACAAGACAGGAAATATAGTGGCCAGCAGCCAAAGTCTCACATCCCATGATTCTCACTGTTAGTGAGTGATTGCCTTGCTTTCCTCAATTCCAATTGTTAAAAATCCTACGTTCCCTTCAAATTAATATATGTGTATTTTTCTAGAATTTCTGTTTCCCAAAATAATCCTGAATCTGAAATGTATGCTTAGAGTAAAGCAGTTAAGCCAACTTTGGCTTGCTAATTCATTACCTATTCATTTTTGTTCATTTGTTTTGGTCAACATTCTATAAAACTCATTGTCATTTTTTCCTCCCCACTTCATTATAGGTTAGCAGTCCAGTATAAAAAGATTCTGTTCCCTTAGCCTTATTTCTCCTTCTGTTCTAAGACATGGAACCAACTCCCTTGGGGATTTTCCAATTTTTCACATGGCCTGCCCCAACGTGTAAACCTCAAAGGATGAGGCACTCAGGGTCTTCCACTTTGAGTGAAATTTGCACTGTTTACAATCTAGAGAGGTGTGTATCAAGTCTTAGCATCTTCCCTTGATTTGGTCCATATTTCACTAAACTTCTTAGACACCAGTCCATAACTTAGAACTGAGTCCTTTCCTGGTTTCATCAATTTTGTGTCTTTGCTTTTCATTCTAATTATTGAGTCTGAATTAGTTTCATGACAGGGACTGATCAACATGCCTTTACTTTTCTAAAACCTTCTGAATTTTTAGAAATAATAGTTACTATTAAAATTCTACTTTGAAAATCTTACAGTCCATTCACTCAACAAACATGCATAGAATGTTAACTATATGCAAGGCACTTTGAAAGGCGCTAAAGATACTCAATGAAGAAAGCAGAAATAGGTACAACCCTCTTGGAGGTTATATTACAATGAGAAAGACAAACATCTAAACAAGTTGTGTCAGAGGAAAATTTACATAGAGTACCCAAGAGGTATAGATTCAGCTATCTAGCTAGTTCCTTTCAGTATGAGGAGAGTCAAAAGTCTCCTTGAAACTTATTTTATTTATTTTGTGACGTCACCTAAGTTGCCTCCCTTAGACACAGAATGCAAGATAAGGACATACCCCATATCTGGGTATTAGTAGGACCTTTCTTGATGGTCCAACCTAAAAATAACTACCTTTTTTTCTTGGTGAATGCAAAGCTTATCGGCCTTTTGGGATATTTCTTAGGATTCAAAGTTAAGGAAACCTGTTGACATGGCACTTACCAAAGTCTCTGGCAAGAAGGGATGCAAGTAAATGTTGGTTGCTCAGTCGTGTCTGACTCTTTGTAATCCTATGAACTTTGCCCATGGGATTCTCCAGGCAAGAATACTTCAGTGGGCTGCCATTTCCTTCTCCAGGGATCTTCCTGACCCAGGGATCAAACCAGGTCTCCTGCATTGCAGGCAGATTCTTTATCATCTGAGCCACCAGGAAAGCCCTGGTGAAAATTTTTTAACAAACAAATGCTTGTTACCAAAATGATACTTGCTACGCGGGAGCTGTCTGAGCTGGTGATCTAAGCTCATGCAGGCCCAAATGTTTATGGAGGAAAAGTGACTTTATCCTGGCCTAGAACCACCATGATACATGGTTATGCTTTGAGGAATAATGGGTATGTGAATATAAACTAATAATACATCCTTCAGCCTGAGTATGTCATCACAGTGCAAAAGATAATCTGCCCCTTTGGGATCAGGGCTTCCCTGATAGCTCAGTTGGTAAAGAATCCACCGGCAATGCAGGAGACCCCAGTTTGATTCCTAGGTCGGGAAGATCCACTGGAGAATGAACAGGCTACCCACTCCAGTATTCTTGGGCTTCCCTTGTGGCTCAGCTGGTAAAGAATTTGCCTATAATGTGGGAGACCTGGGTTCAATCCCTGGGTTGGGAAGATCCCCTGGAGAAGGGAAAGGCTACTCACTCCAGTATTCTGTCCTAGAGAATTCCATGGACTGTCCATGGAATAGTTCATGGATAGCCCATGAGGTTGCAAAGAGTTGGACACAACTGAGCAACTTTCACTTTCAGTTTCACTCTGGGATATGCAGGGCCATTTTCAACATCAACAGTCTTTTTTGGCAATAGCTATATTATACTTACCAGATTCCAGTTCACCCCCAACCTGGTGCCTGAACCTCCAGGTTCTTAGATAACACACAGTGAAGGAAGAGCACTCAAAAGGAAGATATGAACTTACTGGCAATAAAAGCATGTGGAAAATGATGCAAATTAACTTGATAATTTAAAGACATATGACTATATTGGGATTTCTCTGAAAGGGTGACACTTCAGCAGAGCTCTGAAGAGCAACAAGCAGTTATCTTGTTGTAAAGGATGTATTCCAAAAGGAGGATCCAGGAGGAAATTTGGCAGATTGGAGGAAATTAAAGAGGGTCAGTATGCCTGGATTGTGGAAAAAGGGCTATGCTGCTGACAGTCAAAGATGGTGAGGTAGGCAAGGGGCCATCTCCTATTGGGCTTTGTAATCTACGTTAAATATTTGAGGCTTTATCCCAAGAGCAATGCAAGGTAATAATTAAGCTTTAAGCATGACATGATTATATCTGTATTTGTAAAATATGACTTTATTTGTAGGATGTACAAGAACAAGAGTGGAAACAAGCAGGAAAGCCAGCTGGGAAGTTATCTGAGGAAGAGCAGGGGGTGCAGGTGCAAGTGGGTTTATAGATTTGGTTGTAGGGAATTCCCACCAGCTGTCTTTCTCGTCTATGGCAGAGCAAATAGAAGATAGGATTGACTTGGGGACATTCATGGGATTCAAAGGATGAGTAAATTCAATTCCAAAAGCCTCTTGGAAGAAAGAGGACACTTTGGCCTTACAGAATTCTACTAAAGGCTTAGAAAGGAATTCTGGCACTTGTGGATTTAATGTTACATTATACTGCTGGGTTAAGAATGCTGTATTATTTTGTCAAAATAAATCAAAGTTTTACCCAAGAGATTAAAAGCTATATAAAGAAAAGAACTTTCCATTTGCTTGCCCTTGTATGGCATGTGAATGTTCTCTTCCTGAGTATCACCTTCAAGCAACTTCAGATGAAAAAAGTGAGAGAACTTGGGAAATACTTTTGCAGTTGACCACAGGTAGACCCTGGCTAGACCACAAGAAAAGAGGGCCTTATTATAAAGCACTCTTAGCTGATGGCCCTTTCACCATTTATCAGTCACTTAGGTCAAAAAACAAAAGATAAATGCTATTCCCCAGGTCTAGTGCCACCATCAACATGGAGGAAATGATGAAAGCCCTAGATTATAGGGGAAATTCAGCAACGGGTGCCTTTGGGAGAAGAAAGCTGACATTCTGTCCTCATCCCTTCAAAAACATATCCCAAGCAGAAAGAGATCTAGGATCAAAGCTATCTTTAAAGGACTAAAGGGTCTCAGAAGCACTGCTGCCTGCAGGTATAAAAATAAAGTGACAAAAGTACACTGACAGACCAAATTAGTGGTCCCTAAACTTCCTTTTAGGTTGGCCCACTACTCTTCCTATTTAGACTCTAGAAAGTCCTTGAGAGGGCACCTCCAGGAGTGTCATTTATGAAAAACCAAAGCAACAGAGAGGACACCTAGTAAGATAATTAGTGGATTTTAGGAGAGGGGAAAAAAAACAACAAAGTGGTGAGAAGTACAAGGGAAAAGATTCACCACCATCTAATCTGCCGCATGAAGAATATAGGTCTTTACTGTGATTTACAGGCAAAGGTTAAAAAACTTCACATTTTGAACAAAAATATCCCCATCCCCATCTCCCTGGAAGTGATAACCCTCTACTTTTGTTGTAAGTGGGGTTTACCTGTGGGGTTAATTTCCCATTGGATGTAAGCCTATGAGTATGCCTATACTGCAGGCAACATAAAACTGGGGCAGAATTAAAAAAAAAAAAAAAACACCTTCTGCATCAGGAAACAGAGTTTCATGGCTGGAGTCCCAAACCCCTGGGTTCAAATCCCAGTTCTACTATTTACAAGCTATATGACTCCAGGCAGGTTACTGAAACTTTCTGAGACTCAGTCACCTTGTTTGTATAAAAGATGTTTATAAAGAGAAAATGAGATAACATATATAAAGTGTCGGCACAGTACCTGACACACAGCAAGTACACAATAGGGGAAATGTACTGCTGGAATTAGAAATCATAAATTCTTACATTAACACTCTTTTGTTCTTCTCTGTTGCCTTTGAAGAAGTCTCTGGTCTTAGACGTAACTTATCTACCTGGAACCCCAATATTCTCTCTGCTTTTGCCTATTTATCTCTATCTACGGGGCTTCCTTGGGAGCTCAGCTGGTAAAGAATCTGCCTGCTATGCAGGAGACCCCAGTTTGATTGTTGGGTTGGGAAGATCTCCTGGTGAAGGGATAGGCTACCTATTCCAGTATTCTTAGGCTTCCCTGGTGGCTCAGCTGGATCTGGGTTCAATCCCTAGGTTGAGAAGATCCCCTAGAGAAGGGAACAGCTGGCTACCCACTCCAGTGTTCTTGCCTGGAGAATTCCATGGACAGAGGAGCCTGCCAGGCTACAGTCCATAGGGTTGCAAAGAGTTGGACACGACTGAGCAACTTTCACTTTCACAGGACTCACTCTATCATCCCTCACTTTATCAACAATCCCTGGGTTTAATTTATTACATTGTTGTCATTTAGTCACTCAGTCATGTTCAACTGTATGTGACCCCAAGGACTGCAGCCTGCCAGGCTTCTCTGTCCAAGGGATTTCACAGGCAAGAATACTGGAGTGGGCTGCCACTGCCGTCTGCAGGGGATCTTTCTGATCTAGGGAGAGAACTTGCATCTCCTGCATTAGCAGGCAGATTCATTACTGCTGAGCACCAGGGGAGCCCAACTTCTTACCTATCCAGACCTATAAACTCTGCTGACTCACCGCTGCTGTGTGACTTCCCTCCCTGCCTCCTCTTCTGCATGCTACCTTTCATCTTCACTGTGACAAATCTGAAGCCAAGTCAGATTGTTTCCATTACTTTGAAGGCTGCCTAAAAGGCTTTATTTAGCCTAGAGATAGCCAGAACCATTAACTTACATATAACTAACATTATTGGTCAACTGATAAATCACTCCGTGCTCAGGACCCTCTGATAACCACAAAAGTTGCCTCAAAATGTCGCTTCTAAATGAAGACTCTTGGTTTCTGCATCTTAACTCAATACATTAGTTCGAAAACCAGAAAGCTGATAAGTAGAAGTCTCTAGGCTACTTAAAAAATCCTTAGACCTATATTGCTTTAAAATTACCAGAGAGTGTCTATTAGGGGACTTTAAATAATTTCACTATTCCATTACTCTCACAATATATTATAACTCCTTGACTGAATTAAGTGAATCAAGAAAGAATCTGGAGTACTAGTAAGCAAAGATTGGTTTAATGCTTAATGTGTGGCTAGTTTAGAGGCAATATAGAAAGGTCAAGGTCATTAGCTTTTTCTATGCTGGATATCATCTCACGGGACATCTTGATTAAATTCTGTAAATACAATTTATTGAGCCAATTACTGGGTCTTGTAATAGTCATATATGCTTTTACTATAAAGATGACTTTGATTATATTTATAATTCAAAAGTTACTCTATTGCCCAAGTCTCTTTCAAAGCATACTTCTTTAACTTGGTATGCTTTAAATTTTGCACTTCCAAGAACAGACAGTAGATAATAAACATAAACATTCCTAGGTGATAGACTGACCTCTAGTGGAAATTAAAGAAATTACTACACAAGCTTTTTGAAGAGATCTCTAATATGTGTAGAGTTAGTTAGAGCTGTCTAACTTAAAACACCATTAAAAGGATGTTTAAAACATTGAATAAAATTTACTTATTAAGTGTACGTAAATTGGGATTTACTTAATTCAAGATAGGCAGAACATAACAGGGTAAAAGCAAAGACTCTGTTTCATAGCTCATCTCTGTTACTTTCTAGCTGTGTAATGTTTGTCTCAGTTTACTTACCTGTAAAATGGGAAAAAAAATTACCTGCCTCATTGGGTTGACATGAGGAGTAAATGTGTCAATATACAAAAAGTATACAGAACACTGTGATACACAATTCAGTGATATAAAATTATTGGTCATTAATATCTGTAGCTAGAAGGGATTATGTGTGTGTGTTAGTCATTCAGCTGTGCCCGACTCTTTGTGACCCCATGGACTGTAGCCCATCAGGCTTCTCTGTCCATGGAATTTCTCAGGCAAGAATACTGGAGTGGATAGCTTTTCCTTTCTCCAGGGTATCTTCCCGACCTAGGAATTGAACCCAGATCTCTTGCATTGCAGGCAGATTCTTTACCATCTGAACCACAAGAAGGTATTATGGCTGGAGGCAAATCATAATTTCAGAGGATATGGAGAAAAGTGAGAGTCCTGGGAGGAACACATTTCTTCAGGGATTAGGCAATAATATACTAGCACAGCATCCGCTTAGTCTGTCCTCCCATTTGCAGAAATACGTGAGCTATGCCTGTATGTAACAGAACACAGGGTGCACTAAGAAGTAAGTGAACTGTGTGTGGATAACATTCTGTGGGAAATACTGGGAAGTATTTTTGCTGTCCCAATACAAGCATGATGAAAAACACTACATACTCTTTTAAACCAAAAACACTTGCAGCCCCAGACCACCTGGATCTATAAGGTTTTGGACTCCTTGTGTACTTAACGTCTATAGCACATGCACACTAAATCATCCCCAGTCTCAGATTCCCTGAATCATACATGTAGCAATTTTCTACAATCAACTTATCCATTGACTGGGCTTACCTTCCAGAATTCTAACTTTTTAAAATAATATCCCACCACATCTAGAATATATCTAATTAATGAATAAAAAGATTATTTTCTACAAAGTTAATAATAAAATTTCCACCTCTTTTCCCAAAGAAAGCTCAAGTCAATAATTATTTTCAGGTGAAAGAAATGCCCATAAAGTTGAAAAATGATCTGTAATTCCCAGGTACTTCATTACAACAAATAATTGTAATCTGGAGCAAAATGGCTTGTTTTTCCCATAAAACAATATGATCTCTCTAATAAAATGAACACGGTTCTTGGTTATTTCCATCACTGTCCTGCAGTGCCCTAGTTTATTTCAGCTAACTCAAATTTTTTATTCTGTGAACACTCCAAACTGAAATTAAAAGTTGCAATTCAGTTATTCAATACAAACACGAACCCATTAAAATGACGTAAAAGTTCCTCTAAGATCTTATTCATAACATTTCCATGTATTAATACAAGAGAGTAAAAAGGACCAATTTATGTAATTGGAATCATAAATTGTAGATAATGCTCCATATATGTAAAAACCACAACTCAGAAATAATTATAAAAATGAATACTACAGTGTGGTTAGGTAAATTCTAGAAGGCATCATACATACTGTAATATAATTCTGTCTGTAATTTAAAGTCACTAAAAAATGTAACACTATTAAAGCATATAGTGTTTGAGGATAAACGGCCAAAAAATAGGCTGTTTAAAGTTTTTTGAAAATTCAAGTTTATTTGAAAATATAAAAGCAATAAAGCTAAGCACAGTGCCATAAAAATTGTGTCTCTGAGTATGTCCCTAATACCTGTCTAGAATATATAAGGTAGTAGAAGGAAGATTAATTCTGATACTAGAGGAAAAAACCTCATTCTCTTACACATCTTTTGTACACATACTTAATCAGTGATGTGCCTGCTCTGTTATCTTCTTGTTTTTCTTGTACTAAATCAACACTTGGATTTCTTAAGACAGAAACAGTAACAATTCAATTCTACCAAAGATGCCAAAACAGACAAGGCAATTATATTACTCAGGCAAACACCTAAAGATAAGTATTTATTAGCATAAGTTTTCTTTTTAGGAATTAAAAGATATGAAAGTTCAAACAAAATAAAACCCAGTTCTCCTAAGCAGTGTTTTCTAGAGAAGATCCCAAGATGACTTCTAATCAACATCACAAGGCATGGATTTACCAACATCTATTCTGTGATTCTCAACCTTGCTATACATTTTATAGAAATTGGCTAACTGATTCCAGAATGTATTTATAAATACATACGTCCCAGAAAAATCAAAGTAATCTCGAAAAAGAAAAGTTGGCTTCAAGAATTGGTATGAAACTACAGTAATCAAGACACTTTAATGGTACTAAAAGGGACTTGTGTGTATATGTTAGTCACTCAGATGTGTCCAACTCTTTCTGACCCCATGGACTGTAGCCCACCAGGCTCCTCTGTTCATGGAATTCTCCAGGCAAGAATACTAGAGTAGGTTGCCATTCCCTTCTCCATGGGATCTTCCCAACCCAAGGGTCAAACCCATGTTTCCTGTATTGCAGATAGATTCTTTACCATCTGAGCCACCAGGGAAGCCCATTAAAAGGAATAAGATTAGAGAAATTGATGGAACAGAACAGAGGCAACTAATTTTCAACAGGGTGGCAAAGTAACTCAACGAATTAGAAAAGTCTTTTCCACAAATGGTGCTGAAACAACTGCATACTCATATGTAAAAAAATTTTAACTTCAAATCCTATCTTCCAAAACATAAAAACATTAACTTGAAACAGATGATATAGGAAATGGATAAAAGGAGAAGTTTCAACTAAAAAGCTTTTAGAAGAAAATATAGAATACTTTCATTACTTTAAAATAAGTTAAAGACTTCTTAGAAAGAACATAGAAAATATCAATAACAAAAGAAAATTGATAAATTTTAGTTCATCAAAATTACTTCTGCTCCTCAAAAGACAATAGGAAAGAAAAAAAAAGCAACAATAAGAAAATGAATATGCAAGCCACAATTGAAAAAACTACATATATAATACATATATTTAACAGAATCATAAAGAACTCCTACAATTCAATAATGAAAAACATATATAACCCATCACAAAAATGGGCAGTGTTATAAAGGACAAATGAATGGACAATAAGCATAGAAAAAATTCACAAAATCATTAGTCATTAGATAGATGCAAGTCAAAACCACAATGAGATACTCCTAAATACCTTGAGAAAGTCAAAATTACAAAGACTAACAACAAATATTCGGGATGATGTGGAACAACAGGAACCATCTCATGTGGTTGCTGAGACTATAAAATGTTATAATCACTTTAGGAAATAATTTTATAAACATATACCTATCCTATGAATAAAAAAATCCAATTTGGCACATCCTAGGTATATGCCAAAGGAAAATAAAAACATTCACAAAAAGCCTTATACAAATATATTCATGGTGGCTTTATTTGTGATGGCCAAAAGTTTCTAACATCCAAATGTCCACCAACAAGTGAAAAGGTAAATAGACTGTGATATATCCATACAACGGAACGCTGCCCAGCAATAAGAATAAATTACTGATACACACCACAACATGCATAAATATCAAAGTAAATACACTGAGCAAAAGAATGCAGACAAAAAAAAAAAGAGAGAGAGAGAGAACTGTATGATTCCAATTACAAAAAGTTCTAGAAAATGCAAATTAATCGATAGTGACCAAAAAATGATCACAGGTTGCCTAGGGATGGGGAATTGGTATAGAAAGGCAGGAAGAAGTAATTAAAAGGTGCATGAGGGAATTTTTGAGGGTGGGGGATATGTTTATCATATTGATTGTGATGATGGTTTCACAAGTATACACATACCAAAATAAATCAAACTATAAGCATGTATAGCATGTCAGTTATAAACCAATAAAACTGTTAAAAACACACACATACATGTACCCACACTGGAGATTTCTACTTCCAGTCAAGATGGAATAACAAGTGGCATATTTACCCTTCTGCCTTAAACTGGACAAAATATGGGATACAACAGTTTTCAGGTATTCACACAAAGAGACAACACAGGATTGTGTTAGCTGGGAGAAGGAAAACGAACACAGCGGGTTCTACACTTGTACCAGCTTGCTGCCTAGAAGTAGTTTCCAGAATGCATCCAGGGAAGAGGATCCTCCCCCCAAAAAAGCCCAGCAGTCCAAATCAGTTGCAGGAGAAAACTCACAAAGAGAGCTCCAGAGATTTACAGAAAGGTATACGAGTCTCTGGCTAAGACCTGACACGCAATGTGTGAGACCGAAACTACCCAATACAGATAAAGCTAGAAGACATTATGCTATGTGAAAGAGACCAAGTACAAAAACACAAACACTGTAGGATTCCACTTTCTGAAACACCCAGAATGGGCAAATTCAGAGAGACAGGAAGTAGATTAGAGGTTACCAGGGGCTGGAGGAGGAGATCATGGAAAGTTACTGCTTAATGGTTACAGAGTTTCTTTTGGAGTGATAATAGTTTTGGGACTCCATGGTGGTAATAGCTGCATGACATTGCAAGTATAATTAATGCCATTTAATTGTATGTCCAAAAATGGTTTAAATGGCAAATGTTATGTTACATGTATTTTATCACTATAAAAAATTAACTTTTTTTTAACTCTACCCAAGACTTGGTGAGGGGCAGGGGGTACAGAGGAGAGTAAAGACAGACTTGAGAAGAAAAAGCAGAACAACTCCCAGAGCTCATACAAGACTGGGAGCAGTTCCTGTCCACACCAGCCAGAAAGCAGAGACCTCAAAATACATAGAGCAACAGACAGGATTCTTAGAAGGGGCTCATCTTAATAATAAAGAGATAAATTGGCCTTACACTAAAGGCTGCCCTAGGCTTCCCTGGTGGCCCAGTGGTAAAGGACCACCCCCGCCCCCAGTGCAGGAGACTCAGGTTTGATCCCTGAGTCGTGAAGATCCCCTGCAGAAGGAAAGGGCAACCCACTGTAGTATTCTTGCCTGGAAAATCCCACGGATAGAGGAGTCCAGTGGGCTATAGCCAACGGGGTTGCAAGAGTGGGACACGACTTAGCAACTTATCAACTAAACAACAACAAAGGATGCTAAGCTTAAAAAGCAAGTCTCAAAAGGCTTCAGCTAGCTGACTCTGAGTAACTTAACCACATACCAGAACAAAATCCAACACTGCGTAAAGAAAGTCAACTAACTTCATTAACCAACAGCATGAAAGTCATAATGTCTGGTATCCAACTAAAAACTGGCTAACAAGCAAAGACTCAGGAAAATATGGCCCCAAGTTGTCAGAGATGATAGAACTAGCAGACAAGGACGTTAAAATTACTATTATAAATATCCTATACATGTTTAAAAGAGAAATACATAAGCCGAAATACATAAGAGAAATACATATGCTATACATGTTTAAAAGAGAAATACATTAAGAGAGAAATGGAAGATATTGTTTAAATGATTCAAATGGAATCTCTACAGATAAAAAATACAATACCTGAAATGAAATACAGAGTGGGTAAGAGTAACAGCAGATTGGGTACTTCTGAAGGAAAAATCAGTGAATTTGAAGACATAGTAAAAGGAACTATCCAAACCAAAACTACAGAGAGAAAAAAAATGTCACAGAAAAAAATAAACAGAGCTTCAGTGATCCATGGGACAATACCAAACATCTGGTATACATATAAAAAGAATATCAAAAGGAGAGAAAAGAGGGGGGAAAAATAAAGAAATAATGGCTGAAATTTTTGCAAACATGATGAAAACTATAAACCCACAGATGTAAGAAGTTCAACAAACTCCAAACTGAATATCAGTTTTTTTCAAAAGAAAAGAAAAAACTGGTAAGTTAACTTCATCGAAATTTCTTAAATTTTGCTCTGTGAAAGACCCTGTTAAAGATTAAAATAGCAAATTACAGACTAGAAGAAACTATTTGCAAATCACATGTCTGACAAGGACTTGTATCTAGAATACATAAAGAACTCTCAAAACTCAACATTAAAAAAACTCCAAATAGAAAACAGAAAAAAAAAAAAGAAAAACACATGAGTAGACATTTCACCAAAGAAAATACACAAGTGGCAAATAAGCACATGAAAAGATGATCAACAGTATCAGTCATTAGGGAAATGCAAATTAAAATCATGAGATATCACCAATCAGAACAGCCAATACAAACAGCCAATACGAATAGACAACACGAAATATAGCTTAGCATCTGGAGAAATCAGACCACTCAGTGCTGGTAGAAATGTAAAATGATACAGCTGCTCTAAAACATAGATTGGCAGTTTTTTAAAAAACTAAAATGGACTTACCATACCAAGCAATTGTACTCTTGGGCTTTTATCGCAAAGAAATGATAACTTATGTCCATACAGAAACTTGTATATGAATGTTCACAGACGCTTTATGGGTACCAGTCAAAAACTGGAAACCACCCAAAAGATCTTCAATGGGTGAACCATTAAACTGTGGTACATCCACACCAAGGAATACTACTCAGCAATAATAAGGAAAGGAACCTCAAGGGAAATATGCTGAGTAAAAAAAGACAATCCCAAAATGTAACATACTTTATGATTTAATCTCAAAATGTGACATATTTTATGATTCTATTTTTATGACATTCATGAAATAACAAAACTATAGAACAAATTACTGGTTGTCATGGGGTTAAAAGGCAGGAGAGGTGGGTATGATTATAAAAGAGCAACATAAGGGAGCCTTATGGTGATGGTAGAGTACAGTATCTTGACACAGTGATGGTTACACAAAGTTACACACGTGACAAAATGTTCCACAGAATCACAAATACACAAACACACAGACACACAATCCCAAAAATCATACAGAAATTTCCTGGTATTGATACTACGTTATAATTATGTAAGATGTTAGTACTGGAGGAGGATAGGTAACAAGTAAATGCTGCTGCTGCTAAGTCGCTTCAGTTGTATGCAACTCTTTATAACCCTTTGAGCCATAGTACATAGGCTCCTCTGTCCAGAGGATTCTCCAGGCATGAATACTGAAGTGGACCCTCCTCTAGGGGATCTTCCTGACCCAGGGATGCAACCTGCATTGGCAGGTGGGTTCTTTACCACTAGCGCCACCTGGGAAGCCCATAAGTACACAGAATTCCCTGAACATTTCTATGCAATTTCCTATAAATCTATTATATGGGAGGGAGACATTACAGATGGAGAAGGAAATGGCAACCCACTCCAGTATTCTTGCCTGGAGAATCCCGTGGACAGAGGAGTCTGGTGGGCTGCTGTCCATAGGGTCGCACAGAGTTGGGCACGACTGAAGTGACTTAGCAGCAGCAGCAGCAGACATTACAGAAACTAACTTAATCTAAAGAGGTAGCCAGAGCTAGCAAATCAACATTTGCAGATAGTGTAGAAAATGTCTGTAGGATAGTGTGCCAGAGGGCAGCAAGCAGAAACCAGGCATCTGAGATGAAAGAAAGAAGAGAGAGCTCTAAGAGGACTGAAGAGAGCTAAAAACAAACAACAGTAGATTTCTAATCCTTCTCATTCTCTCACTATCAGCATTTAACCAATGCCTGGGAAACTCATACCAGTGATCATAATTTACATGGACAACAAAAGAACAGTCTATATTCTGAATTGATCACTCTCATTCAAAGCAAGAATTACAGGCAACAATCAAGAAACTATGTTCCTAGGCATTCAAGTTTTGGGGTTTTTTAGTACCTTCCAAATTATTTGAAGAGGAAATTAAAAAACCTAGAATCCATTTTCCAATTACAGATAAAACTCTTATGATACATCACTATATGATTAAATGCATATCACAAATTGGTGTTATTTCAAGTGCTTGATATGTCAATAAAACAGATAATAACTCTCTCATACCAAATAATAACATCTTACATTTATTAAACATCTTTTATCCGGCAGGTGCATGCGTGCATGCTACTTTGCTTCAGTCACATCTGATTCTTTGCAACCCTATGGACTGTAGCCCACCAGGCACCTCTGTCCATAGGATTCTCCAGGTAAAAATACTGGAGTGGGTTGCTGTGCCCTCCTCAAGGGGATCTTCTGAACCCAGGGATCAAAACTGCATCTCTTGTGTCTCCTGAACTGGCAGGCGGGTTCTTTACCACTAGTGCCACCTGGGAAGCCCTATGTGGCAGGAATTTGTCTAAATGCTTTTGGAACACAGTGTCACTTAATTCTTATAAGAATCCTATAAAATAAGTTCTAAAGTTATCCCAATTTTACAGATTTTGAAACCAAGATATAGAGAGGTAACTAGGTAATTTGCACAAGGCCACACAGCTAATAATTAAATGCCTATCATTTATTCAATCCCAGGAAATCGGCCACCAGACTGAACTGTTAAGAGTAATACTATAAAATTAAGCCAGTGCTAGATGTCCTAGAATTCTATCAATTCACAAAAGACTGCTGGATGACTTTAAAGAACCCTGATTAGGATATGAAAGAACTGTTTTACCTCCCTGAGATTTAATGTTCCAAACAAATCATTGGTGGACTAAATTATAATAAAATGATTCAAACATTTCAGCAATACATACCAAAACTCAGGCATTGCCAGGGTACCATAAAAAATTAAAATTTATCATCAAAATTAAAAAAATTGGCTTAGAATATATGTTTTTAGACTCATAAAATACTTTTCATTCAGTAACAGCATTGTATGTATAGTTACACTATGTGCACTGGAAATATGAAGTAGAAAACACAAATAAAGTCCCTATTCTCATGGAGTTTGTTTTAAGAGGGTAAAGAGGGAGAGAGAAACAAATAAACAATAAAAATTAAAATAATAGGACAATGAGATCAATTAGTTTGAATTGATCAAAAGTTTTGCTTGAATAATCAAAAGTTTGAATAATCAAGTCTCTCTAAAAAGGTGATATTTAGGTGGAAAGCTGAATTAAAAGCATTTTTACTGTGTCAACTACACAGATTTAGTAACTCAGCATTTTAGTATATGAAAACTATGAGTTATGCCCAGGGAAAGTAATTTACCTAGAAAACATTAAGGTGATAACCTTACCCTCCTAACAGAGAGAACCCTGGACTAGCTAATAATATAGAAGCAAATATTAAGAATTGTTAGCCCTTTTTTTTTGTAACTGTTCTTATTTTCAGACACCATGCATATGAAGGGGGAAAAATAATAAGGGACTTGAATATAACATTATTGAAATGACAACACCATAGAAACTAGATTAGTGGTTGCCAGAGGTTGGGTGGAGAGAGAGGGAGGAGGTTGTGGCATGAGGGATCCTACACACATTCACACACACACACACACACACACACACAGAGGCATGTAAAACTGGTTAAATCTGAACAAGGTACACAGATCATATTTATGTCAATTTCCCCGTTGTGACACTGTACTATGATTATATAAGACGTTACCATTGTGAGAAACTAGGTGACGACTCCAACAAAATCTCTGTATTATTTCTTACAGTTGCATATGACTCTACAAGTATCTCAAAATAAATTAAAAAAAATTTTTTAAGTATAAGGTGAATGTCAGATACATATTTAGGAAGCATCAGAATATTGCAAAGAAACAGCTTTCAACAAATTTCATGCACTAATCCACTGGTCTAATTTAAGAACTAGTTCTTATCAAAAAGAGTAAAATAGACTTGGAGATTTATAGACCAAAAATTTAGAAAATATGCATTTTTCATGTAAGAGGCATCTGTAATCTCAAACTGTAAGCTAACTGTAAATATACTTTAACTTCAATCATTTTCAAACCAGGACTCAGAAAATAAACTTATCGTGCTGAAAGAAAGAAAGTCAAATGCACTAAGCTGATATAGGCAACAAGAATTTCAACTTTCCTATATGTACCCTATCATTAAGCAATGGTATATTTTGGGGGGAATACATTTTTTAAACCAGAAATTAAAGAGGCTAATTTAATTTTAAAGTGAAAATGTTTCCCAAATTTCAGAACGTAAAAGGTATTACTTTAGATTCTTAAGTATAAAAAACTATTGGGAAAAGAAACAGAAATTAAATAAGCCTTTTTGGAAAAAAAGAATCCTACTAAAGCATTTTGACAAATTTATGAGAAACAATCAAAGCAGAATGCACCATGCAGGATAACGTTAAATAACCAGGCAACTATTTTTAAACATATCACTATGATCCATTGCCACTTCTTGATTAACAATAAATGACCGAGAACAAAAGAACAGACTGCAGTAGCTTCACCTGAAACTTCTTAATCAGAGAGACTCAGAGATAAATGATCCCGTTGGTAGCATAATACTCAGATCCAACTCCTACTGTGCTATAGAACATTCAGTATTCTTGAGCAAGCTATTTAACCTTGGCACCTCAATCTTCTGAGCTGTAAAATGAGAATCACCATAGCTGCCAGTTCACACACAGGGAAGCTAAAACTGAAAGTAAGATGTTGCATCTAAGCTACTACAACCCAATAGGTTCCAGCAGTTCTTGCTCAAGCAAGACTTCCAAAAGTGCCAGAGCGAACCCCAAACTCCTACTGCTTTCCATTTTATCTCCAAATACCTGGATGAATGTCATGAGAAGTTGAATATTATCACTAGAACATCTAAAAACTAATGCCTGATTCAAAGATAGTAACTTTATAATAATAGTTGATTTAGTAGTTATTTTATAAATGGATTAGCTTGCTATATCACACTAAATATAAATGTAAGCATTCCTCAGAAGTGTAACAACTCATAAAAGAATGAAACAGTAACAAGATATATGTATGATCACATCGTAAAATGTGTTGATTCCTATTTTGTTTCTTCCTTTTCTAGCAAAGAGAATGTAATGTACAGAACACACAAAGTGAGAAGAAAAGATGCAGACAGGTAAGGTGAGACAAAAAAGGGCATAACCACCCTCGGTGCCCCTGAACTATCTGCTAAAGAAAAGCTGCAGGTGTAACCTCAGAGCCAATATTGACAGACTTCGAAAAATTCTGGGAAATAAGAAAAGTCCTTAGGTACTGACAGTCAAGTGTTATACAAATGAGAATATCTGACCATTTCACCTTTATATACCAAGGAACCCAGGTCATTAAAATGCAGAAAACCTAAGTATCAATTAGCCAACTCTGGTCTAATCACACATTGAGGGAAGACAGTTTGCTACAGCAAGAACCCAGATGTGTCAAAACAGAGGCTGTGGGACAGGAAGATTCATTTAGAAAATGCAGGAGGACAGAAGCCCAAAAAATCTAGCAGAGAGTTAACAGAGAGTACTATAATAGCTTATATGATGCAACTACCAAAATATGATAGTAATCACTCTGCTACATGTAATAACTATTTACCAAATACAATACAAATAAGAAGTTATATTTTTGGATGAGAGATTTTAATTTTTTCAACTTTTAAAGTGACTTTAGTCTGCATTCTAAAGTTTGTTAATGGATTTCCCTGGTGGTCCAGTGGTTGGGAATCCACCTGTCAGTGTGGCAGACATGGGTTCGATCCCTGAGACAGAGGATCCCACATGCTGCGGAGCAGCTGGGCCCTTGTGTCACAACTACTAAGCTCAGGCTCTAAAGCCTGTGAGCGGTAACTACTGACCCCACACGCTGTAGCTGCCAGAGCCCACATGCCTAGAGCCCTGACTCTGCAATAACAGAAACCACTACAATGAGAAGACTATGCACCGCAACTAGAGAGTAGCTCCCGCTCGCCACAACCAGAGAAAGCCTGCATGCAGCAACAAAGAATCAGCACAGCCAAAAATAAATAGCAAATAAATAAAGTAATGTGTAATACATAAAAATGTTCATTAACTATAGATTCTAGAACTAATAACTAAGAAACAGAAAATAGCCAGAAAGGAAAATCAACAAAGATATTCCAATGCATAATTAATAAATTAGGATATTACAGAGCAAATAAAACCCAATCTTGACTCTAATTTCAAAAGCCTATAAGACTTTTCCACTGCATAATCATAAGGGATTTGATTTAGGTCATACCTGAATGGTCTAGTGGTTTTCCCTACTTTCTTCAATTTAAGTCTGAATTGGCAAAAAAGAGTTCGTGATCTGAGCCGCAGTCAGCTCCCGGTCTTGTTTTGCTGACTGTATAGAGCTTCTCCATCTCTGACTGCAAAGAATATAATCAATCTGATTTTGGTGTTGGCCATCTGGTGATGTCCATGTGTAGAGTTTTCTCTTGTGTTGTTGGAAGAGGGTGTTTGCTATGGCCAGTGTGTTCTCTTGGCAGAATTCTATTAGCCTTTGCCCTGTTTCATTCTGTACTCCAAGGCCAAATTTGCCTGTTACTCCAGGTGTTTCTTGACTTCCTACTTTTGCATTCCAGTCCCCTATAATGAAAATGACATTTTTGGGGGGTGTTAGTTCTAAAAGGTCTTGTAGGTCTTCATAGAACTGTTCAACAACTTCAGCTTCTTCAGCGTTACTGGTCAGGGCATAGATTTCGATTACCATGATATTGAATGGTTTGCGTTGGAAGCGAACAGAGATCATTCTGTCATTTTTGAGATTGCATCCAAATACTGAATTTTGGACTCTTTCGTTGACTATGATGGCTACTCCATTTCTTCTAGGGGATTCCTAACCACAGCAGTAGATATAATGGTCATCTGAGTTAAATTCACCCATTCCACTCCATTTTAGTTTGCTGATTCCTAAAATGTCGACATTCACTCTTGCCATCTCCTGTTTGACCACTTCCAATTTGCCTTGCTGTGCAAGTGCTGCACTCAATATGCCAGCAAATTTGGAAAATGCAGCAGTGGCCACAAGACTGGAAAAGGTCAGCTTTCATTCCAATCCCAAAGAAAGGCAATCCCAAAGAATGCTCAAACTACCGCACAATTGAATTCAACTCACACTCTAGTAAAGTAATGCTCAAAATTCTCCAAGCCAGGATTCAGCAATACATGAACCGTGAACTTCCGGATGGTCAAGCTGGTTTTAGAAAAGACAGAGGAACCAGAGATCAAATTGCCAACATCTGCTGGATCATCGAAAAAGCAAGAGAGTTCCAGAAAAAACATCTATTTCTGCTTTATTGACTATGCCAAAGCCTTCGACTGTGTGGATCACAATAAACTGTGGGAAATTCTTCAAGAGATGGGAATACCAGACCACCTGACCTGCCTCTTGAGAAACCTGTATGCAGGTCAGGAAGCAACAGTTAGAACTGGACATGGAACAACAGACTGGTTCCAAATAGGAAAAGGAGTACGTCAAGGCTGTACATTGTCACTCTACTTATTTCACTTCTGTGCAGAGTACATCATGAGAAACGCTGGGCTGGAAGAAGCACAAGCTGGAATCAAGATTGCCAGGAGAAATATCAATAACCTTAGATATGCAAATGACACCACCCTTATGGCAGAAAGTGAAGAGGAACTAAAAAGCCTCTTGATGCAAGTGAAAGAGGAGAGTGAAAAAGTTGGCTTAAAGCTCAACATTCAGAAAACTAAGATCATGGCATCTGGTCCCATCACCTCATGGCAAATAGATGGGGAAACAGTGGAAACAGTGTCAGACTTTATTTTGGGGGGCTCCAAAATCACTGCAGATGGTGATTGTAGCCATGATATTAAAAGACACTTACTCCTTGGAAGGAAAACTATGACCAACCTAGATAGCATATTAAAAAGCAGAGACATTACTTTGCCAGAAAGGTCCATCTAGTCAATGCTATGGTTTTTTCCCGTGGTCATGTATGGATGTGAGAGTTGGACTGTGAAGAAAGCTGAGCGCTGAAAAATTGATGCTTTTGAACTGTGGTGTTGGAGAAGACTCTTGAGAGTCCCTTGGACTGCAAAGAGATCCAACCAGTCTGTCCTAAAGGAGATCAGTCCTGGGTGTTCATTGGAAGGACTGATGCTGAAGCTGAAAATCCAATACTTTGGCCACGTCATGCAAAGAGTTGACTCATTGGAAAAGACCCTAATGCTGGGAAAGATTGAGGGCAAGAGGAGAAGGGGACGACAGAGGACGAATAGCTGGATGGCATCACCAACTCGACGGACATGAGTTTGAGTAAGCTCCAGGAGTTGGTGATGGACAGGGAGGCCTGGCGTGCTGTGATTCATGGGGTCATAAAGAGTCGGACACAAATGAGTGACTGAACTGAACTTAATTTGCCTTGATTCATGGACCTAACATTCCAGGTTCCTATGCAATATTGCTCTTTACAGCATCGGACCTTGCTTCTATCACCAGTCACAGCCACAACTTGGTGTTGTTTTTGCTTTGGCTCCGTCCCTTCATTCTTTCTCGAGTTATTTCTCCACTGATCTCCAGTAGCATATTGGACACCTACTGACCTGGGAAGTTTATCTTTCAGTGTCCTACCTTTTTGCCTTTTCATACTGTTAATGAGGTTCTCAAGGCAAGAATACTGAAGTGGTTTGCCATTCCCTTCTCCAGTGGACCACATTTTGTCAGATTTCCAAAATCACTGCAGATAGTGACTACAGCCATGAAAATTAAAAGACGCTTACTCCTTGGAAGGAAAGTTATGACCAACCTAGTCAGAATACTAAAAAGCAGAGACATTACTTTGCCAACAAAGGTCTGTCTAATCAAGGCTATGGTTTTTCCAGTAGTCATGTATGGATGTGAGAGCTGGACAGTGAAGAAAGCTGAGCACCGAAAAATTGATGCTTTTGAACTGTGGTGTTGGAGAAGACTCTTGAGAGTCCCTTGGACTGCAAGGAGATCCAAGCAGTCCATCCTAAACGAGATCAGTCCTGGGTATTCATTGGAAGGACTGATGTTGAAGCTGAAACTCCAATACTTTGGCCACCTGATGCGAAGGACTGACTCATTGGAAAAGACCCTGATGCTGGGAAAGATTGAGGGCAGGAAAAGGGGACGACAGAGGATGAGATGGTTTGATGGCATCACCAACTCAATGGACTTGAATTTGAGTAAATTCTGGGAGCTGGTGATGGACAGGGAGGCCTGGCGTGCTGCAGTCCACAGGGTTGCAAAGAGTCAGACACGACTGAGAGACTGAACTGAATATGACTTTCCACAAACTTCATTTATTATTTACTATTAATGCAATGTGCTGTAAGCAGAATGATCTTATATATGTTTCCCAATTCTGCCATGTCACCCTCCTTAAGTCTGTTTATCTGGGCATATAAATACATTTCTATATTCTTCATGCTTATTTTAAAATATCTAGTACCACTCCTGAAAAACATTAATTGTCTACTCAGTAACAGATTTAAAAAGTACTGTGCAATATAGATGTTTATCTTCATAGTCATTTTATATTCTACCTGCACTGAAGCTAAGAAGATATGAATATATATATATTCCACTCTTCTCCATTTGACCAGCGCTGCAGGTCTTCCTTTAGTTTTCTTCATTTCACATACAGATCTTAAAAATTCCCTTTTGCCCATTTTCTGGATATATTCAATGGCAACAGAGCCATTATAGCCATTTTTATATGGCAAATTTCTTGAACAAGAATCATATCATAAACCTACTAAAGGTCAAATGTATCAGTGCTTCTCTGGGAAGTCTTTCTATGTAGCAACAAGAAATTTTTCTTCAGGAATCAAAGTTTAGCTTTGTTGAGGAAATGACTGCTCATTTCTCATTAGTCAGTCAACTATGCTATAGCCCTCTCTTTTCTCATTTTTTTTTGAAATCCACAAGCCTTTACATATATGTGACTAAACTGCTTGATGTAGAGTCCTGCTGACAGAAAAGCACTCACATATTTGTTGATTTACCATATATCTGTACTTGGGATAAAAAAACCTTCCATGTTAGTAATAAAATAGAGCTATTCCCACAATGAATTTCACCATATTCAGAGCAATCTCCTTGGATCTTGTTTACCATCCACAGTGGACTCACAGATGTACTAAACAACCTAAAGTCAAAGTTATTTATTAATATTATAGCATTGCTCACAATAGCAAAATATTGGGAAACATTCAAATGCCCTTTGATAAAGGATTAGTGGTACATTTATACAATGGAATATTATGCAGCAACTGAAAATGAAGACTTTTTTTTTTAAACTAGAATAATCTCCTAGATACTATCAGGCAAAAAAATCAAGGTGAAGGCATACAGCATACTACCATTTACATAAAAGAGGGGTGGAATTATATTTCTATATAACATACTAAATGTTATTACATGTATATTTTATATATTTATACACACAGATCTCTGAAAGGATACTCAGTGTAGGAAGATAAGTGTCAAGAAGACAGGGACAAAAGGAAGGCTTTTTCACTATATACCATTCTATTTTTAAATTATGTACCAAATACAACTATTATCTATTCAAAAATTAATTAAACTTTAAAAGAAAATATAGTGTGGTAGTTACACACAGAGGCTCTATAGATAAAACAGATCTGAACTAAGTCCCAGTTCTGTCATCTACCAGTATGTGACTTTAGGCAAATTCTCCAAGCCCCAGTTTCCTAAATCTGTAAAATGGGGATGATAGTGACTGTGAGAATCAGAGTGAATCAAGTATATAAATCACTTAGCACAGATCCTGGAAACTATGATTATTCAATATTCTATATAAATGTTACTATAGACTTGGAAGTCACAAAGTTACAGTCATCATCAATCATTTTTTCCCTTTCTTATTCCTAGTGAGCAAAATTTGCTAGTTCCTCTTTTAAAAAGATACAGCATCCAACCATTTATATGTACTGTATAACTGCTAGAGATTGGCCCAGACCCTGGAGTATTAGCTAAAGACTTTGAATTTCATAAGCAAGTCAATTAGGAGCCATTATACATCTGCAATTATATATAGATATATATTAATACAAAATCTCTAATAAATAACAAATGCCACCAATTCATAAAGTGTATTCCCATTTAACTGTTTATAAAGTATTTTCAAACACTTCAGTTCAATTCCTGGAACTGAATCTTGTAAATAGAAGGTCCATTAAAGGACATCCTAAATTTTCAACAACTATGAAACAAGCAGAGCAGACATCTTTATTCCTCTTTTGTAGATGAACATTTTTGGTTGAAGAGCAATCTACTAAATATGAATTCAAATGATTTTTATATATGAATATACATATGAATTTAAACGATGTAAATAATAAATTAATTAAATGAAAGCCAAAGAAGAGGAGTGACATTCCACGGGCCACATGCTTTACAGGGAAAAAAATGCCTAGAATTCAGATCTTCTCATTTCAATGCTCATTTCATCTACAATCTTGCCAGGAAGAGTCTATTCTTACCAGGCTGTCATCAAGCACACTGTTCTTCCCTTACCTAGAAGGCTCTCACCTATGCCAACCAAGACTCTGTCCACAGAAGCCGCCTCAAATCTGGTAGCCCTAGGTTTCTGAATTCCATCTACCGCAACAGCAAACAACAGGCCCACACTGATTATATCAACAAGCATGCCGTACAAGCAACTCAAATTCAACATGTTCACACCGGTAATAACACTCTCGCCTCATCCTCTGTCCTCAACCCTCGCCTGGACTTGCTCTTCCACCTTCACCTCCTGAGACCCCTACTTCAGTGAATGGTCCCTGTCACCCCCGGAGTCCCCCCATCACCCTCATAACTCTAAGAGTCGTGCTACTCTCCTCCCTCTCCCTAAATCCACCAATCCTGCTTCTACCTCTAAATATCTACAGAATGAATCTACTTCTCTTCAGAATGGATACAGAACAGGAAACGAGACAAAGCTGGAGACGAGGGCCCACGCCTAGGCCCCTAACTTCCAGGACTGGAGAGCAGTTGACTGAGGGGACTGACCCTGGCACCAAATTAGCATGGTTCAAATCCCAGCTTGGGCACTTACCAGCATCGGACCTAGGGCATATTACTGAACCTATGTCTCATTTTTCTCATCTGTCCAATTGAGAAAGTGCTCATAGCTATCTCACAGGATTACTGTAAAGTACAAAAGAATTAATATAATGTAAAGGGCTTAGCATAATGTCTGGTACACTTCATAGTATTCACTACTACTTTTAACAGAAACATGGTATTTTTTAATGTCATAAGATATTTGTTCTGCAGTGGTGTAAAATCCAAAAGTTTTTCATCAAGACAGACAATCAAAACATAGTCCAACGTCCAATTAATCTGGGCCTCCATCCCACTTAAAGTTTTAGTCATGTTGTGCCTATGGCTATCTCCCTACTGTACAACTCCAATATCTCTTACCTAGATTACTATACCAGCCTCCAATTAATTGATCTCTTCATCTCTAGCCCTCTCCAGCATATTCTCCAAACTGCAGCCAAAATGATTTTTCTAAAATGCGTATCTACTTACGACATTCTTGAAGTCCTTCAATCACTCCCTATTACTGTGAATTAAAGTCTAGAATTTTTTAATGTGACTTAGAGTCCAATATGACATGTGTGATATGGGCCCAAGCCTCATCCTTATCCACTTTCCCACCCCAGCCGCCATGCAGGCTCCTGTCATCATTCTTTCCATTCATAAAATTCTTTCAGGTCTCACATCTCTCAGGTCCATACCTTTAAATATGTTATGTCCTCTGCTTGAAGCACCATGCCCCACCACTATACCTCTTACCTGGATAATTTCTATCTACCCTTCAGTCTTAATTTAGATGCTCCTTTATCAAAAACACACATCTCCTGGCCCCCAGATCTGGATCAGGTGTCCTTCCTAAGTCAAGCAGTACCATAAACTTCCCCTACCAGAGCCCTTCTCTCTACTTCCTATAGTCCTCCATCAAACTACAAGTTATATGAAGGGAGAGACCACATATTTCTTTTATCCTAACGCTCACCACAACATCTGTCACATGCCTCTTTATTAAATATCTGTTGAATAAATTACTTAATATCAATATTTTTCAAACAACATTAAGTGTAAGGATTATTTTAACTAAAGTAAGTCAAGTAAGTAAAATACTAATAAATACAGAAGTTGAAAGTTTTAAAAAGACACTCAATATAACACAGAATCTAATCATTGTGACTCTCCAGTGACAAGGTCAGAATCTTTGGGAAATGGTAAAAAAGGCCTCTCTGAAGAATAGGTAGAAATAGTTTCCAATAGAAAACGAGTTTCTTATAGAAGCAAGAAATCGTGTGCATCAATATAGCTCCTGCTAAGAGCCTCTGGAAACCAAGAAAAACAAAAACCTATCATAGGAAATCTCCTGACCAACTGTAAGTTCTACCACACTGAACCGAAAAATCACTGCCTAAAATCCATGCAGATTAACACATTGACAAGTAAGAAAATTAATAAATATTCAATCTTACCTCTACCTTAACAGTCAATTTTCAGTTCTCTTATTTTCCCCATTCCCATACACAAAATAAGCTTCTCCACTTTCTATGCTGCCAAGCTGTGCTTGGTCGCTCAGTCGTATCCGACTCTGTGTGACCCCATGGACTGTAGCACCCCATGCTCCTCTGTCCATGAGGATTCTCCAGGCAAGAGTATTGGAGAGGGCTGCCATGCCCTTCTCCAGGGAATCTTCCCAACCCAGGGATCGAACTGGGGTCTCCTGCATTGCAGGTAGATTCTTTATCACCTGAGCTACCAGAGAAGCCTTCTCTACCCTCTATACTTGGTAGCAATTTATACACAGCTCTGGCATTACTTTCATCACATTCTATCATATTACTTAAGTACCTCTCTGTCACCAGATTCTCATGAAGACAGAGACGGTGTCACTAATTAATCATTATACCTACTGGGCTATCACCACATATAGTAGGTGTTTGGTGTTTGTGGAAACGAGAAAAAGGAAGGAAGAGAAAGAGCAATCTGTTTATACAAGAAAGTCACAAGGCAGTAGGTGAAGTGGTAGAGAATTCCCACAGAAATAAGGGGAGAAAAGCCTGAAAGAAGTTAAATTGCTAAAAGTTAACATGCAGATAATCCAGTGAACTTTAATATTAATTAATAAGAGAAATAAGGACTACTCAGTCTCATCCAATGGCACTCTACACAAAAGCTTACAAAGTAAGGGGCTCCATGTTGATGTCTTTATATAGCCTACATAGAAGGACAGAGCATCCCCCTCCCAAAAAAAGGAGGGAGAGGAGCAGGGAGAGCAGAAGTGGGAAGAGAAAAAGAAAAAAATTGTTCCATACCCTGGTGGGTGTTTAAATGATTCAAACACTTCAAAAATGGTTGTCCATGGCCAATATTATTAATATTTTCAGAAAGATGTATGAGGATGCTCTACTACAAGAGGGGGAAATGTGAGATATTCTCAACAGAAATTCATTGTCGTATTTTCACTTAGCAACATGACTCTAAAATGGTCAAACATGAAGCGATAAACTCATTTGTTCAGTATTTGTAACTGATACCCAAATATTTGAAAAATGATTATTTCAACATTATATATCACTATTTACATTACACAGTGTTCAGACTAGAGTTAGAAGAAAAGACTATCCTATGAAGGATTCGCTTTTACAGAGTCATACAATATGTTCATTCTCCAAGATTGCCAAGGATTTACCTCCCTCCCCAGTAAACTTAAGGACATTCCCCATAAAATACTCTAATACCAATAGCCTGGGCTGTATAAAGTTCATGGAAGAGAGATATAATCTGCTATCATCACATACACAATGAAAAGTATTAAAGAATTCTAAGAGTCCTATAAAACTTGTATCTTTCTCACCAGGGAAATTCTCCCAGCACAATGACTTTCTTTTTCATAATATCAAATCAAATCAAAGCTTTAATAGCACCCACATTGTGCTCAGGTTCATCCCCAAAAACAGACTGCTCTAAAGTTCTCTAAAGGTTTTGGAAAAGAAACCAACACTTAGATGGAGCCTTATCACCTCAGAAGAAAGTCTATTCCAAAAGAGAACCATCTGTCCCTGGAGGTTTAGCCCATTCCAAAGAGAAGACATGCTAACTTCCCCCTTTTTATTAATTTATTGGCATGATAATTCACATCAATGTAAAGGCATTTCATCCACAATGAGCAAACTGTTTGAAAGCTAAATGCACTAAATCTTCTTTCACAGGGCCTGTAAGTATTTTTTGAACTCTTAGTGGTTTGCACTTAATGCTTTATTTTAAAATCAGTTTAATCATTTCATAAAACCAGTATTTCTTCAGGAAGATGGATTTCATTTTACCTCTATATCTATTACCCCAGGTCAGAACTGCAATGAATTGTGATTCCATTTGAAACCACTAATACTGCACTCAAAAATCCAATTAGTAAGGGAGTCTGAAAACACAATTTTCCAAAATGACTATAGTGCTCCCACTTCCTATTCTTAAATATCTAAGACACTAATCGAATGTCCTTTCTATTTTATTTATAGATCTTTCTCAAATATTCTCAAAATAAAATTACCAGTTTTTAATTCCTACTTCCACAAAAGCTCTTTTATCGGCTTTATTTTGAACACTTAACTGTATTTTTTTCAATCAATGTGATAAATAAATGTTAAAAAAAAGTTCTTATGAGACTCAGAAGTCTATATAGGTTATAGCTTGATACATTTTAGAACAATAGGAACAAAGGACAAAATTATGAAAGTATAGTAACTCAATTATACAAAATAGATGTGTATAAATATACATGTGCGTGTGGTATATATACACTTTGTGAATTATCTACAAAAATAATTTAATGTCAGGCAGTTTTCATCTACCGTATCACAGCCTTCTTGGCTACAGTATGATCATGAATGTAAAATCGATCATTTAAATCACTAAAGTGAAACCTAGAATGGAGAAGTGGTCATGTCATAGTATCAGGAGTGGAAAGGCAATCACAGAATCCTGGAATTGGAAAGGATTTCAAAGGACATCTGATACAGCATGGAATTTCCTTCACAGAACTGAGCGATGTTGACATGGACACTGTTAAAAGTTTTCCAACCACAGGGATCTTTACTTTCCCCAAGAAGCTCATTTTCATCAGACACCAAGAATAGACTATTTCTCCTCATATCAAGCCAAAATCATCACCCTATAAGCCCTCCTTTCAGGATGTAACTCGTCTGTCCTTACAGATATGCCTAATTCATCTTTAACAGGCTTAGTCTTCTAGATATAAAGGAAATGAACATGTGTACCCCAGTCATATTTCCTAGAGGATAGCCATCGTTTCTACATCCCCAATGCCTTAGCTGTCCTTCATATCATTTAAAGACCTTGCACCATTCCAGGCCCTTCAATCTCCTCTAGGCATAATTCAATTTGCCAATATCTTAACTAAAAAGTGGCATCTAGAACTAACAGTCATACTCCACAAGTTACTACCAACATTTATTCACTAGGAAAGAGTCAAACCAAAGAACCCTGTGCTTCCTAGGGAACAAGTCTTGATATGTACTGTGGAAATGGCGAGATAAATAGAAAATATAAGTCAGTTTTAACCAAAGACAGTGATGAGAAAAATGGAGAGGGAGGTAGCTTAAAATTAAGTGTCACCTAGCTATTCATTCTGAAAGAAGTTAACCACACTACATGCTAGTCCACAATCTAAATTACCTGAGATACTGGTAATGAGAAAGTAATATGACCAAAACTTGCTAAATTTGCAATAAGCATAGGCATATATAAAGCAACTGTAGCCTTTAAAATAAATTACTTTTAATCTCATCTAAAGAATTGAATGAAATCAAAATACTGGATGTAATTAAGACTGTTTAGTTTCCCTGGAGATTATACAAATCAGACATGTTAAGCATTCTAGAAATGAAACATTTGATACAATTAAGGAAATCCTACTGAAAAAAATTAGTCTGTAAAACAGAGATAATATGGGGTTAAGGAATGGCTTATTAATTACTCATTCAATTCTGAGTATAATAAATACAGCTATTACCATTTCAATTCATTAGTGGCTGAGCTCAGAAAGCTAAATCACTGCCATTCAATCTGCCTCAAGAATCTAGATCTAATCAGTATAGTCACTGCCTGCTTCATTTATTGACTCACAGAATTATTTTAGGCTGAAAGGAATTTAGATGAAAAAAAAAAAAAATAACACCAGTAAGAAAGAGTGTCAGAATTAAAGACCAAAATCTGGCACCTTGTCTACTGTGCTTGAACAACCTTTCAAATATTTGAAAACAGCTCTCATATCCCCCCTTCCCACCAATATTCTTTCCAAGGCCAGTTCCTTCAGTGACTTATAATATAGGGAGGATCTCAAAACAAAGTCCTACATTAAGTGACTTCTGGAAATTCAGACATGTTCTTTCACATCTGAAGGGCCAGTTTAGACTGAGTCTTGAGGGGATAAGTGAGTAGCTTCCGGGAGGAGGCTGTCCCCAACAAGATGAAGACTCTCGAGCCACTCTTCAACCCTCAGTTCCTCTGCTTCAGGCAAAGCAAGAGGGACCTGAGGGACACAGCCCGGGAGCAGAGCCAATGGGTAAGTGACTGTGGGAGAAGCTCAGAAGGGAGGCCGTGACTGTGCCAACTTCACAATCACCGGCGGACAGCGGCTCCTGCTCAGGGGCCTTCCTTGTACCTCGCCGTTCTTCAGTAGCCTTCTCTACTAGGGCTCAGCCACCCTAATGGGTCTTTCCTATTTCTGACTAAGCCCTGGGGCAAGCAGGACAGAGATTCCTCCAAAGAAAGCACACAGCCACAGAGCAAGCTCTCCATGAGCTGTAAGGTCATAACTCCAAAGTAGATGGGCAAGTAACCTAGGACAATATTCAAGTGGCGGGATGCTATCAAAAGAGAAGCAGGAAGGCAAAAGCCTAAAATATAAGATTAGATGCTTGGGGGAAATGCTAAAGACAAAAGACAAAAGGATTTTTTAAGCTAGGCTTAGAATAAGAAGAATAAAACCAAGACAGATGTTAACAGATTCTAAACTACAAATTATGCTTCTGTCTCCACCCAAACTGACCTCAAATCTTGGCCCAGCATAATAAGCGGTTTATAAGCTAGACACTGCTAGCCTGTCAGTCAGTGGCTCCAATTGTTCCCCTGGATATCAACTTCCTTAAAGGCCTACACTCTTTCCCACCCCAGGCCTCCATCCTGCCTCAGATCCCTTCCCCCTTCTGCTGAGCCTCCCCTGATTGCCCCTAGCAGGCTCAGGAGAGCGCTCCTCCAGTTCCCACGGCACCAAGCCTCGTGTTGCTGTGACAACTCCTATGGATATGATTGTTTCTTGGTGTGCTGCCTCCAAAACACACCGTGAGCTCTCAAAGGCGGTATCTTCGTATTCCAAGAATCCAGCATAGTGTCTGGCTCACAGTTTAGTAAGCGAATGAATCACATGAGGGAAGCAGGATAAGTGAAGTAACAACCACATGCCAGGTTTTGTGTCATATGTCTTTCATCTCTTCTCTACTGACTAATGAAAGACATACAGAAAACAGTGCCTGAAGCACACTAATTGATCAATAAAAACTGACTGAATAAATCAAGTAAATATACATGAAAAGAGCTTTGACAGGTTCAGCAAAGTCATATGGTCATAAGTATTAAGGTCCCTTTCAGTGTCAAGATTCTGTGGAATTTTAAAAAGCTGTATTTACACAAATTTCCCAGAAGATTTGGGAAAAAGAGAAGGGAAACAAGCCTTTATTAAGGGGCTACAATTTTGTTAGGCACTTTATATATGACATTTGATTTGTTTTTCGTAGTAATTCTGGGAAGTTGGGATTATAATCCTCATTTGATAGATAAAGAAACCAATGATAGATACACAGAGACAAAATCTGAACTCAGGTGAGCCTGACCCCAGTCCTAAGTTTTTCCCCCACTGCACACCTGAATCCCTGGGAGGAACACAAGTCTCCCTTCCCTATCACTCCACTCCAAGGAAAAGGAGTTTTGAAACAAGCCAAGGCTCAACTGGGTTATGATTCCAGAGGGTGGAGCTTTCAATGGGAAGCATGAATAAATGAAAGAGCTCTGCCTTCCCTTGAGAATATCCCCTTTTCTTTGTTGAAAGGTTCACAACTCTTCCCACATTCCTCCCATGAGTCTGGAAAGATAATTTTAGGGCCTCTCCAGCTTGGAGAAAAGCAATGCCTCTTTTACTTTTCCTGTTCTCTAGAAGGTCAAGTGGCAATCAAGTTATAATTCAGAGGAAAGACAGCAAGGAGGCAACACCACGGGTCTACATGAGAGGCCTTAATTAGAAGGGGAAGCAGCCCTGAAGCTTCTTACATCCCCTGCAAGCCTACTCACCAGGTTGTAAGCCTACATAGAGATGGTAACCAAAGTACTAATTAGTAATACAGATGTTCCTTTGTCTGGAATGTCTTCTGTGTAGGATGGTGGCATCTAATTGAGGTGACAGGGTATCAGCCAAATGTTTCATCAAAACAACAGGACTTACAAGTTGACTTAAACAAATAATGTGAGGCCTACAACAGATGGTCTTGGGACAACGGACTATCCTCATGCAAAAGGATGAATCTGGACACTTACACTACACATATACAAAAACTAACTCAAAATGGATCAAAGGCCTAAATATAAGAGCTAAAACCATAAAACTCTTAGGAAAAAAAAAAAAAAAGTAAATCTTCACGACCATGAATTAGGCAACAATTTTTTACACATGACATCTAAAGCCAAGCAAGTGTTAGTCACTCAGTCATGTCCGACTCTTTGTGATCCCATGGATTGTAGCCCACCAAGTTCCTCTGTCCATGGGATTCTCCAGGCAAGAATACTGGGGTGGGTTGCCATTCCCTTCTCCACTAAAGCCAAGCAATCAAAGTAAAAACGTATATATTGAATTTCATAAAATTAAAACCTTCTGTTCCTCAAAAGACACTACCAGGGAACAACCAAAAAGAAAACATACAGAATGGGAGGAAAAGTTTGTAAATCATACATCTGATAAGGGTCTAATATTCAGAATATATAAAGAACTATTACAACTCAAGAATAAAAAAACAATTCAAATTTTAAAAATAAACAAAGGAGTTAAATAGCTACTTCTCCAAAGAAGATATACAAATAGCCAATGATGTCCAACATCATTAGTCATCAGGGAAATGCAAATCAAAAGTATAATGAGGTACCACCTCACACCTACACAGACGGCTATAATCAAAAAGATAGACAATAAAAAAGGCTTGGTGATAGTGTGGAAAATGAGATTCCTCACACATTACTGGTGGAAATGCAAAATGGTGCGACTATTAAATACTTTGGAGAACAGTTTGGCAGTCTTCAAAAAGTCACACATAGAAATGACTAGCAATTCTACTCCTGGATATCCTAGATATATACTCAAGAGAAATGAAAAGATGTGTTCACACAAAAACTTACAAATAGATACTCACAGTAGCATCATTCATAATAGCAAAAAAAGGAAAAGAAACAACCAAAATCACCATCTACTGATAAATGGATAAAAACAATGTGGTATATCCATACAGTGGAATTTTACTTGGTTATAGAAAAGAATGAAAGACTAATACATACTACAACAGAAATGATTCTTTAAAATATCATGCTAAGTGAAAGAAGCCAAATGCAAAAGGGTCCATATTGTACGATTCCACTTATACAAAATGTCCATGATAACAGGCAAATCCATAGAGAAAGTAGATCAGTGTTTGCCAGGGGCTAGGGGAAGGGAGAATGGGGAGTGACTGCTAACAGATGTGAGGTTTCTTTAGGGGGTTATGAAACATTCTAGAATTAGATAGTGGTGATGATTGCTTATGACTATACAGTGGAAGTGAGAGATAGATTTAAGGGACTAGATCTGATAGACAGAGTGCCTGATGAACTATGGACGGAGGTTTGTGACACTGTACAGGAGACAGGGATCAAGACCATCCCCATGGAAAAGAAATGCAAAAAGGCAAAATGGTTGTCTGAGGAGGTCTTACAAATAGCTGTGAAAAGAAGAGAAGCGAAAAGCAAAGGAGAAAAGGAAAGATATTCCCATTTGAATGCAGAGTTCCAAAGAATAGCCAGGAGAGATAAGAAAGCCTTCCTCAGCAATCAAAGCAAAGAAATAGAGGAAAACAACAGAATGGGAAAGACAAGAGATCTCTTCAAGAAAATTAGAGATACCAAGGGAACATTTCATGCAAAGATGGGCTCAATAAAGGACAGAAATGGTAGGGACCTAACAGAAGCAGAACATATTAAGAAGAGGTGGCAAGAATACACAGAAGAACTGTACAGAAAAGATCTTCACGACCCAGATAATCACAATGGTGTGATCACTCACCTAGAGCCAGATATCCTGGAATGTGAAGTCAAGTGGGCCTTAGAAAGCATCACCACGAACAAAGCTAGTGGAGATGATGGAATTCCAGTTGAGCTATTTCAAATTCTGAAAGATGATGCTGTGAAAGTGCTGCACTCAATATGCCAGCAAATTTGGAAAACTCAGCAGTGGCCACAGGACTGGAAAAGGTCCGTTTTCATTCCAATCCCAAAGAAAGGCAATGTCAAAGAATGCTCAAACTACCACACGATTGCACTCATCTCACACGCTAGTAAAGTAATGCTCAAAATTCTCCAAGCCAGGCTTCAGCAATACATGAACCGTGAACTTCCAGATGTTCAAGCTGGTTTTAGAAAAGGCAGAGGAACCAGAGATCAAATTGCCAACATCCGCTGGATCATTGAAAAAGCAAGAGAGTTCCAGAAAAACATCTAATTCTGCTTTATTGACTATGCCAAAGCCTTCAACTGGTGGATCACAATAAACTGTGGGAAATTCTTCAAGAGATGGGAATACCAGACCACCTGACCTGCCTCTTGAGAAACCTATATGCAGGTCAGGAAGCAACAGCTAGAACTGGACATGGAACAACAGACTGGTTCCAAATAGGAAAAGAAATACGTCAAGGCTGTGTATTGTCACCCTGCTTATTTCACTTCTATGCAGAGTACATCATGAGAAACGCTGGGCTGGAAGAAGCACAAGCTGGAATCAAGATTGCCAGGAGAAATATCAATAACCTTAGATATGCAAATGACACCATCCTTATGGCAGAAAGTGAAGAGGAACTAAAAAGCCTCTTGATGCAAGTGAAAGAGGAGAGTGAAAAAGTTGGCTTAAAGCTCAACATTCAGAAAACTAAGATCATGGCATCTGGTCCCATCACCTCATGGCAAATAGATGGGGAAACAGTGGAAACAGTGTCAGATTTTATTTTTGGGGGCTCCAAAATCACTGCAGATGGTGATTGCAGCCATGAAATTAAAAGACACTTACTCCTTGGAAGGAAAGTTATGACCAACCTACATAGCATATTAAAAAGCAGAGACATTACTTTGCCAGAAAGGTCCATCTAGTCAAGGCTGTGGTTTTTCCCGTGGTCATGTATGGATGTGAGAGTTGGACTGTGAAGAAAGCTGAGCACCGAAAAATTGATGCTTTTGAATTGTGGTGTTGGAGAAGACTCTTGAGAGTCCCTTGGATTGCAAGGAGATCCAACCAGTCCGTTCTAAAGGAGATCAGTCCTGGGTGTTCATTGGAAGGACTGATGCTGAAGCTGAAAATCCAATATTTTGGCCACATCATGCAAAGAGTTGACTCATTGGAAAAGACCCTAATGCTGGGAAAGATTGAGGGCAAGAGGAGAAGGGGACGACAGAGGATGAGATGGCTGGATGGCATCACCGACTCAATGGACATGAGTTTGAGTAAACTCCGGGAGTTGGTGATGGACAGGGAGGCCTGGCGTGCTGCGATTCATGGGGTCGCAAAGAGTTGGACACGACTGAGCGACTGAACTGAGCTGAACACTTTAAAAACAAATTATATGGTATGTTAATTATATCTCAGTTTTTAAAAAGTGACCTGCAAGTATAAAAAGGAGCTAAGTGTACACATTATAAAATACGTACTATCAAAGAGATATGACAGAAAAGCAATTAAGTTAACTTGAAAATCACTGCTGGACACTGGTGTTTACTTTCATAATAACAAATATGAAAAGTATTGCATTTTATTGTCATAAGTTGCACACCAACATAAAGAAGATTGAGAGGGAAAATTAATTTGATTTCCATGGAAAAACGTCCAAGGATATTTATTTGCTTTCTTCCCAATATCTCGGCTGGTTGGAAGCTGAACTCCCTGGAGCAGATATAAGAGCGTCTATGTTAGATTTGCTGACAGCAAACAGACTTGAAAGAATTCAAGTATAAGAAACTGAGCCTCAGATGAGCTGCCTTTGGTAAATAGTAAACGGATTCTCTCCTAGCAAGCTCTGTTGCTGCAGACAAGCATTCCACCATGATAACGGCAAAGTAACAGAGTAGAACTTTTCAATTACCAGCATCTCAACCTTAGAGACTGGATGAACATCTGCTATAGGGATTTTTCTTAGATTCTCTGAATGAATATGTATGAGTCCAAATGACCAGTTTTTCCAGGTGAACACAGCTCATGTTAAGAATATTGAATTACAAACAAACTCTGCACACATACAATGTAAAAGCAAAAATATAAGACAGTATTCTATTAACTGTACCTGGAACATCGTGGCACCCACTAAATACTTGCTGAATGAAGCTTATATAGTTAAAGTTGTGATTTAATCACTAAGTTGTGTCCAACTCTTTGTGACCCCATGGACTGTAGCCTGCCAGTCTCCTCTGTCCATGGATTTCCCAGGCAAGAATACTGGAGTGGGTTGCCATTTCCTTCACCAGGGGATCTTCCTGACCCAGGGATCAGGGTCTCCTGACTGGGTCTCCTGTATTGCTGACAGCCTCCCGCACTGCAGGTGGACTCTTTACTATCTACTGAATAATTCAGATCAAATACTAAGGCAAACAGTACTTCTAAATCAACCTGTCTTCATCAATAAGGTGTTTTTTACTTGCTTTATTCCTGATGTAATACCACATCCTCACTGATAGTCAAACTGAAAAGTCAATGGTATTAACAAAGATATTTAGTCTATTATAAGTATTAATAGAAAGGATAGTCTGACTTAATTCTAATAATTAGTGCACCTCATCTTACAAAACATCCTGAAATGAAACAACTTTGGGTCAATAAAACTGCAGGAATTTGTGAGGTGATTAGTCATTCACCTCACAATTTATTTTAGTTAATAAATTAAGAAAAGATATATTGATACAGTTGTTAACTCATCACATTCTGAACCCTAAGACAGATCCAAGCAAAACACAATTCACCTCTGATCCCTACTGGAGCTCCACAGGAAGGGAAATTCTTCCTGAAGCACATTTTAAAGCATGCTAATTTACCAATGCCTGGAAGGTCAGCAATTAATTCTACATCACATTTTCCCTTTTTAAGCCTCTGACAAGAACAGGGAAATCATTTCTCAGTATCTAACAACTGTGGGTGCTTGAAATACTATATAGAATCATGAGGTAGATAAAAGAAGTAGAAAATATCTTCAGAGATCACATCTTCTCTTTCAGGACACTTCTAAAAGTCTCTAAGGATACAGTTCTACAAGTTCACAATGTACGACAGACACTGGCAGAAAAAGTCTTCATCAGTCTTTTACAGCAGTGTAAGCTCTTTTCTTCTGTCTTCAAGGAGACATGAAGATGACATGAATATCAACCTTTATATTATCATACTTTAGGTTTTTTACTGGAAATCACACTACTCAATTCACTTTCATGAACTCTTCCTTGATTTGCTGACAATACAAAAGAACATTTTTAAAGAAAATGTAATTTGTTAACTGGTCTCTGTATGAAAAAGACTTCCTAAGCATAAAAAGCAATGAATCAAAAAAGGAAAAGGTTAAAGAGTAGACCATATAAAATTGTTTTAATTTCTATAAATCAGAAACCATCATAAATTAAATGAAAAGGCAATTGTTAAAAGATTTTTTTGAAAAAAGGCAACTATAGGAGAAACACCCCAACATGACAAGCAAGGGTTAATATCCTTACTCTATAAAGAGTTTACACAAATCAGTGTCTGGTTTAGACAGTGCCACCCCCACCCCCACATTCCCCTCCTCATCCATACAAGAAATTCCTAGGTCCCCTTTTAAAAAAGGTTATAGTTTCTCAGAGCTTTCAGGATCACTCTGCCTCTTTCTTCTGCCTTAGTTCCTTGCCTCCTATCTGGATGCTCTCCTTCTCCTAAGGCCTGTTAGCCAGGAGACTCAGATAAACAACCTGATCTTGATTTCAGACTTTCCCCAAGATCCAGCCTCTGCAACACAGCTTTCTACATTGCTCTGCCGTCTGCAGGCAAGTAACAGCTCGCCCCAGGCTCCAGGGATACCAACTAATTCAACTAATTCCAGCCAAAGTCCAGCATACTGGCTCCTGCCTGGGCCAGAAAGGTGGAAATCAAACTAAACAAGTAACAAAAAGCTGAGACTCCATGTAAAATCATCAAAGAACTTGTGCGGGCAATTCACAGAACAGAAATAGCTAATGGCTAGTAACAAGATTTTTTAAGGCTTAAATACATTAATAATGGAAGATGTAAGTTAAAATAAGATAATATTTTTATCTGTGAAATTTGCAGATTTTTAAAAATAATAATGCTAACACAGATGTCATAAAAGTGATAGCAAGATGGTAAATTGGTATAATCTTTCCAAAGGTAACAGTATGTTTTAAGAGTATTCATCTGTCCTTTGACTCTGTAATTTCATTTTCAGGAACTGATCTTCAGTAATCAAAGATCTACTCAAAAGATTTAATTATAAAGAAATTCATCTCTACACTTCTGTATTTGAAACATAATTATCAAACAATAAGTAAATTACAAATAAATTATGGTTCATCCATAGTGTCATTATGGGGCAAATAAAAATGATATAGTAAGAGCTGATTCCTCTATAGCCCTGATTAAGTAACATTCACTGTCCAAAGCAGTTAACATGTATTAACTCATTTACTCCTCCAACATAAACGGAACTTGTAATGTAAGTAGCTGCTAGTATTATCTCCTTTTCACAGCTGAGGAATCTGAGGCACAAAGAAGTTAAGTAGTTGGTTTAAAGTTACACTGGCACAGATTCACATGCCCTTATCTGAAATCCTAAAATCCAAAAGCTCTGAATACCACATGTTCTCATAAATTTGTGGCAAATCCATTTCTTTGCAAAACCTGACATGAACTCATGTAAAAGTATGTATAGTCTTTACTTATCTCACTTAGAGTGAAGTTTTCTTTCTAAAGAAAAATTAATGTGTTTTGATTACAGAGTGCTGCCCAAGACCCCACTAGAAGGGATACAGTTTATAAACCATGTTGTCCTTCTATAATCTAAAAAATTCTTAATCTTAAAGCACAACTAGCCCCATGGGTTTCAGATAAGGAATTGTGGCAGAACTGAAATTCAAATCTCTCCGTCTGCCTGGCTCTGGAGTTTGTGCTCTTAACCATGATGGTTATTTTGAGATCGTTTAATGGAATAGGAAAATCTTTATAACTAAAACATATAGGTATTTATTAACTACATACTATGTATCAGACACACAGAGAAAATTGAAATTGTGATGATGTTGCTAAGGAGATATAATTGGTATCAGAAAAGCTTATACCCTAAGGGGGGTTGTCCTAGACAGACTGGTCAGTGGCAGCTTTTCTGGGAATCATCTGATCTGAGAAGTGAAGGATAAGCAAGAGTTAACAAGATGAGGGAAGAGAATACCTGGAAAGAGAAGAGCATGTGCAAAGGCCCTGGAGTAGGAGGGAAAATGGAGACAAAGGACTCTGTGTAACTGGAACATAGAGAACAAGGGGAGCCTGGTGTCAGATAAGGAGCTTCCCTGGTGGCTCAGATGGTAGAGAGTCCGCCTGCAGTGCAGGAGACTTGAGTTCGATCCCTGGGTTGGTAAGATCCCCTGGAGAAGAGAATGGCTACCCGCTCCAATATTCTGGCCTGGAGAATTCCATGGACAGAGAACCCTGGCAGGCTACAGTCCAGTCCAGTCCAGTTCAGTTCAGTTCAGTCACTCAGTCATGTCCGACTCTTTGTGACTCCATGGACTGCAGCACGCCAGGCCTCCCTGTCCATCACCAACTCCCAGAGCTTACTCAAACTCATGTCCATTGAGTTGGTGATGCCATCCAACCATCTCATCCTCTATTGTCCCCTTCTCTTCCCACCTTCAATCTTTCCCAGCATCAGGGTCTTTTCAAATGAGTCAGTTCTTCACATCAGGTGGCCAAAGTATTAGAATTTCAGCTTCAGCATCAGCCCTCCCGATGAATATTCAGAACTGATTTCCTTTAGGACGGACTGGTTGGATCTCCTTGCTGTCCAAGGGACTCTCAAGAGTCTTCTCCAACACCACAGTTCAAAAGCATCAATTCTTCGGCACTTAGCTTTCTTTATAGTCCAACTCTCACATCCATACATGACTACTGGAAAAACCATAGCTTTGACTAGACGGAACTTTGTTGGCAAAAAGTCTCTGCTTTTTAATATGCTGTCTAGGTTGGTCATAACTTTTCTTCCAAGGAGCAAGCATCTTTTAATTTCATGGCTGCAATGACCATCTGCAGTGATTTTG